>NC_092417.1:12994336-13294336 GCF_040894005.1 Engystomops pustulosus | reverse complement strand
ATAGACCCAAAAAGGTTGGAGAAGGCTTTCTTTACCTTCTTATGGAAGGGGAAGAGACCCCGCATACACAGGGACAAATTAGGAGCATCCAGGGAAATGGGAGGAATAAACACACCAAGGGTTAGAATATACAATTTAGCATGCTTGGGGAGAAACATTTTTGATTGGGTAAAAGGGACGAGTGCATACTCGGACTATGAACTCGAATCAGCATTCACACACCCATATTCATTAGCAGCCCTTCTGCATGCCCCATTAAATACAATACCACTACCCCTAAAGAAAGCAGTCATATGCAGAGACACAATAATGGAAATGCTTAAGGAAAAAATCTGGAGTTTCATGTCAGATCTCCAAACATTTACCATTATGGACTTGGCCGGCATTCCAACAGGGCAGAACGAATAAACTTTTTCACAAATGCAGAGATAAAGGGATATTAAGAGTGCAGCACCTACTGCATGAAACAGACCCACGCTGGTTGACACGAGAGGAAATAGAGGCGAAATATGATCTAGGCCCCTCAAACTTTATTCAGTATGCACAAATAAAATCGTCTATAATGAACAAATTAAGAGATGTAAGTAAGGAAACAACCAACAATGTATTTGACAACACATAGAAGCAAATGGATGAAGGATGAGGATCGCACTCTGGCTTGCTTGTATCCAAAATATGAAAAACTTTATTAACGCATGGAAGCAGCGATACAAAAAATTGGAATAAAATCTGACGCGTTTCTGACCTTTGCGGTCAGATCATCTACGACTAAGGACCGCAAAGGTCAGAAACGCGTCAGATTTTATTCCAATTTTTTGTATCGCTGCTTCCATGCGTTAATAAAGTTTTTCATATTTTGGATACAAGCAAGCCAGAGTGCGATCCTCATCCTTCATCCATTTGCTTCTATTTGTGTAAGAGGACAGAGGCGTCCTCGGAGGGCAACGCACCGGGAGTAGAGCAGGTCTGTATCATGTGATCATAGATCACCATTGTCTGGACCTATTTGACAACACAATACTGGTGGGATCAAGGGGTTCCAACATATCCCTAACATATAAAAGACTAAGAGATGAATGGACTAAAGGAGTGGCGGAGCGGGCATTTGATCTATGGGCAACAGTAATAGAGGGGGAAGACATAGGGAAAAAGATCCAGGAAGGATGGATGGATACTAAGGACAGCAAGTTTTAAATGGGGTATGGCGAGATACACATTATCGTATAATCCACAGAGCTATTTATGGGTTTAATTTACCACCCTCTCCATTACACCCGGATAGGATAATTAATTGTCCGAAGTGTAAAGAACCGGGCACAGATCTATGGCACGGTCTATGGACATGCCCCGAAAATAGTAGAACTGTGGGAACAGATTAAAAGATTATGCACCTCGTTGTGGGGGTGGGAAATACCACTGCACCCTCTGGTATATATATTTCATTTTAGAGATGAAACAATGGGAGCTAACCCCCCTCTATTTACCTAAACTGTTTCATGTGATCTGTCTGGTGACAAAAAGGTGTATATTACAACATTGGCTACAGGAAACAATGCCAGCGACCGCACTGATTACTGACCAGATGAATAAGCTTTTACATGTAGAAAGGATGCAAACGGAGCGAAATAAGAGCAAACTGGCAAAAAATTTCTTTAAAAAGTGGCGAATGTTTATTGCACATTGTATGTCTCAAGAGGAAAGGGTCCAAATAATGCAACCGTTCACACTGACAGAATGGTATGTGACTGAGAGTTTGAGGGGCACATTAGGTCCGTTACAAATATAGAGAAAATGGAACCGGGTGGAATTTGCGAGTCTTCTCCCATTGGATGTGATCACAGAGGGGTCTCGGGCAGACACTTCGTACTTCCAGATGTCGTGTTAGGGAAGGAAAATCAATAACTTAAAACAAAAATCTTTTAAAACAGTTTTTTCACCTTCAGAGACAAAGTGATGTTTTATTGTTTGAAGGGGGGGAGGAGGGTGGGGGGGGTTATTTTAAAGGGTCTGCGTACCCAAGTGTTGTATATTATGTATGTATAAAATCGAATAAAACATAAATATTAAAAAAAAAAAAAAAAGAATGGCACACAATGACATTTGAGGGGTTACTTACCTATGGAGGCACTTACCCCTCTATGATCAGAGATGTGAGCGCCCCCCTTTCTGTAGCTCAGTAACTCTTATTTTTGTGTCCTTAGGAATCTGGGGATGACGAATATAACGAGGTTCGCTCCGAGAGCGAGGATGAGGTGGACTCCGACTTTGACATTGACGAAGGGGATGAACCCACCAGCGACCACGAGGAGGACGAGCCCAAGAAGAAGCGCAGGGTCGTGACCAAGGCCTATAAGGTGAGCGGCGGAAATTAGGAGACAACAGCTGGAACACTGGCGCCTCCTAGTGGAGAGATCTATGAGGAGCAAGTGATCAGTGGAAGGAGCTGAGCAATAAGATGCTTGTACAACCAGGTCAGGGGTCATGGGGTGAAGGGTTCCATCATGGAGCATGTGGTCAAAGACCTGTCAGATACATTATGGGAAGAAGCAACTGAGGGTCCAGGGCCTCATGGGTCACAGACGAGGGGCCACACGAAAGAACCGAGCACTTGGGGGTAGGGTGGGCTACATTACACCTCTGCCCTGTGTAGTCTCTACATCTTTTTATTGTCTCCTCCCCCTCCAGGAGCCCATTCAGCTCTTGAAACCTAAACCGAAGCCCAAACCTGAGGCCAGCACCGCACCCAAAAGCCGACCGGAGAGACCTCCACCGCAGGAGGCCACCGAAGAGAGTGCTGAGAGTAAGTGTTACACCACTGGGATATATAACTAAGGCTTGTGTATGTGAGCTATTTCTCTCCGTAGTCTTGTAGTCCTCTTTAAAGGGCATCTCCCACCAGGATGAAGGACTGTATGCAAATGAGAATGAAGGGCTCCGGGCTGCATAGGTGTTAATGCAGCACAGAGCCCCTCTGGCTCATTTGCATACAGTCTTTCATCCTGGTGGTAGATTTCCTTTAATTACTTAAAGGGTCTCGTGGAATATGTGAGGTTCCCCCCTGATCATACGTTGGGCATAAACTTGTGAACCTGTATTGCTCAGAATACCCCTTTAACCCTAGGCCGTAAGCAGATGCGGCAGTCTACCACGGAGCACACGCGGCAGACCTTCCTGAGAGTACAGGAGAGACAGGTGCAGTCCCGTAAGAAGAAAGGACCCCACCCTGACAGACCCTTGACCCAGGAGGAGCTGCTGGAGGAGGCCAAAATCACAGAGGAGATCAACATCCGCTCTCTAGGTATGTGCATGGTGCCAGCCACGGGTGCACGGCTTGTTGGCACTATATTGCACAATACTTTATTTTTTGGCCTAGGCGTCTCTTACTGTCTCCACAACGTTCATGTCTTGTTTTTTCAGAAAACTATGAACGTTTAGAGGCGGACAAGAAGAAGCAGGTACAGAAGAAGAGGCGGTGCGTGGGGCCGACCATCTGCTACCACTCGGTGGCCATGCCGCTCATCACTGATGTCAGCGTGAAGGAGGAGAACGTGGACGTGGAAGGGTGAGTGCTCCTCTAAACACGGCTATTATTGGGGGTGGTGACCTCTTATACTAAGGCACCTACATCTGTCTTCCAGGTTGGAGCATGAGCAGAATGGTGACTCCGTAGCGCCCCCTCCCGGCAAGTGTTCCCGCACCTTCATCACCTTCTCAGATGACGAGACTTTTGAGCGTATTTTCCCCAGAAATAAACCCAGACTCCCCATCCGAGAGCTGTGCCCGGTCACCCATAAGCCGGCGCAATACCGGGACCCCATCACCGACATCCCCTATTACAACGGCCGTGCCTTCAAGGTCATCCGCGAAGCTTATAAGAAATACATCACCGCACACGGCCTGCCCAACGCCGCCATGGCTGCCGCTTCCATGGGTTCCACAGCGACAGCGCAGGACTCCGCGCAGCGCAACACACGGCAGAAGATCGTCATCAAGCAGAGCGTCCCGACTACATAGTGACCAGGGATGGGTCATTCACGTTCTACAAGTCTATGTACCAAGTTATGTCCTCTAGAGGGCGATGCTGCTCCCTGAGGAGGGAAGGGAGTGGCTTATCACCGTTACCACACCCCTCTTCAGCCAGACATGTGACAGGAGGGAGGAGTCGGGTGATGGATCTCTCCTCCTGCACCACCATGATTTATGTATTTTTATAGTATTTTTCTTTTGTAAAATATTGGACCAAATCCCATCAGTTAATGTAGCACCGGACTCCTCCTTCATAATGGAATATTTCCCACTGGACCCCGGCATCCAATCAGAGTGCTGCTACTTGTTGAAACTGACTTTGCTAAAAATATCTCGACCCGGATTGTTTTTTTTTTTTTGTACTGTAACCTGCAATAAACACGTCTGATGGTTTCATGTTCTACGTGTGATTCGTGGCTTTGGTGGTCTGTAGAAGGCTGCAGCACCCTGTATAGTGGTGTATACACTGTACCCCCATAAAATATCAAGGACCTGTACATTAACACAGACTGGGGGCACCGCGCAGCTATTGCTAATGGGTTTATGGGTAGAGAGGAGCCGATGTGATCGAGTTCGGCCACCTGACCCCACGCAAAATTGTCTGGCTCTGGTGGCTGGACATAATAAGTGGGGTTAAAAAGTACGTATTTTTAGGAAAATTCCTTGCTGAAGGGTGAATCAGTGCCATCCGGTCCACCCAGACCGGACGCTAGATAGAATTGTGGATGCCCCCATTGTGGGGTCACATACATTACATTCGGACAAAAACAGGTGCAAGTACAAAATACAAAACTGCAGTGACAAGCGAAGGACCATGAGGGCTGACAATGCACATGGTGGGGGGGGGGGGGATAGCGACAAGAGGTGATATGTAAAGGTTATGAGGGGAGACACGGTCTTGTATCAGAGCGGTGCTAGAAATCACTGCAGGATCTATCCCACAGCCGTCCCGATCTTCAGCTTCACTTCTAGCAAAGTTACAAATAAAATGAAAAGGAAATCTACCGCCAAAATCCATCATAGATCCAGGCACTGTGACTATGCTAATGACTGTGTTACCAGAACCCCTCCGTGCCGCAGTTTCACAGTCTGTTACACTGTGCAGAACATGTGTCACCCCCTCCCAACACACAATAAAAGTTCTGTGATAAAGAATCTGAAATCTAGTTTAAAGGCATCTACCACCAGGATGAAGCCCCTCTGGCTCATTTGCATACAGTCCTTCATTCTGGGGGGTAGGTGCCTTTTAAAAAGAAGTCAAAAACTTTATAGAAAATTAAAGCTTTATGAAAATTCTGAAGCCAAACAAAAATCTCAAAAAAAAAAAAAAAAAAAAGGAAAATAATAAGATCATAGAATCATCTGTGATGGGTTTCTCCTTTTAGTAAGAGGCCCTGTCCTTCCCCCCTCCCCCGGTGACTGCACAGGTGTCATAGGAGGACAGCTAAGAAAACATTCTGCCACTTCTGTTCCTTAGATTCATGTCCAAAGGGACTGGAGAGACCAGTGTCAGTATAAAGTAAAGTGTGTGTGTGTTTTTTTTTTTTTTTTCCAAAGCTTTATAAATAACCATAATTATAAGAAAAAACACATTATCCAAAATGACTTCGTTTTTTTTTTTTCTCTCTTAAATTGTTGTCAAATTTTTATCCTACATCCTATTAATATTAAATATCAAGTTAATAGCAAATCGGGTGAAATGCACTACGTCAAGCTTAAAATTTCTTAAAAAAAAAAAAAAACTTAAGGTATTATATGTATGGATATATAAAATTTAAGTAATGTCACAGCCCTGTATGTGTGATGTCAACTCAAGTTTTTCTTTAGTAAAAAAAAAATGCTAAAAAAATGTAAAAAAATACTATTGAATTTATTTATTGTAGAACCATTCTATTTGTGATATTATGACAAATTCATCTTTTAGAGTTTTTTGGGATTTTTTTTGTCACTTGATAAATTTACCCTATTTCTTGAGGGGCTTTTAAAAAAAAAAAAAAAAAAAAAAAAAAAAAGCATGATTTTTTTTTTTTAATTACTCTTACTATTTTATTTTTTTCAAATAATATTTTTACTGAATTCACTTTAAATTGTATTTTTTTATAGATTTTTCTTTATTTTTTGATCCTTTACAATGAAAACTTTTTTTTTCACTTAATTTAAACTTGAACATGAATTTTCTTTTGTTTTTAGTTGCGTTTGTTAACTGTATATTTTTTTTTTTTAGGCAATTTTTTTTCCAAATTGCACTAAATGTACATTTATGGATAATAAAATTTAGTAAAAAAAAAATGTACAAAAACTTTTTGTATTTCAGAAACTTTCTTGATTCATGGCAAACGTGGCAGCGCCTCATGCGGGGTAAAACCTAATCTTTACCATTTTACAATTTTTTAAGTTTTTTTTATTTTTCCCTTTATGTTTTTCATGTGTGCAGGGCTCTTCTCTTACGTAATGTCTCTGCTTCTCTCTGGTGTTAGTGAGTTTTCGGAGCAGGTGATGGGGTGTCCAAGGCTGCAGTACCCAGGGGTGACCACTAGGTGTCCGCCGGAGGCCAGAAGAATGCGTCCAGCAGCTGGAGCCTAATGACAGCAGGGTCACACCCCTTCCACCAGGATCCCCTTTTCAGGCTCGCTCAGACCCCCCTCACTCAGCACGCAGGAGAGTCACAAGGTAAGCATGCTGATATTTTAGGACAATCGACACTTTTTCTTCTGCATATGTTCTGCAAATTTTTTTTTTTATTGCATTTTTTTCACGTCCTTAGATCCTAAAACTTTATACGTTCTTGAAATGTGACTGTAAAAACTTCGTTAAGTTCTAAATACTTTGCATCGGAACTTTTTGTAACTTTTTGAAAAAAAAAAAAAATTTGAACGTAATTTGGTTTTAAAAAATTAGATTTTTAACTCCTCTGAAGGCCGAGATTGATGTTTTATGGTGGAATATTGTTAGCTCTTGGAAAGTTTATGTCAGTCTGGGAAGGAAGGGGTGGGGTGGGGGGCTCGGTGCCCAAAATATCCCAGTTTAGGGTCCTGGACGGCTCCGCACCATATTTGTGTGTGGCAGGGACTGACCTCCCCGCGGAGCTGACAGCTGGGAGACATAGTCCTAGATCCAATATTTCGAAAACCAAAAATATTCAAAAATCCCTCTCCCAAATCTGTAGATCCTCGGGATCTGGTAGGGATCAGTGTAAATCCCAGGGCGCTGCGCTGACTTTACAGCAGCGATCCCCATGGGTGAGCCGCAGGTCCTGCTGCAGCTGCTGTGTTGTCTTACAGAGTTAAGGAGCTTGCAAGGGGGGATTATTTTTAACGAGGGCCCCTCAGGGATCGGGCACAGACAGGTGGTTCTATATAATGGTGGTGGTGGTGGTGGGGGGGTGTTGCTGGGAATGTGTGTGTGCGTGTATATATATATATATATATACAGTATATAGGTGGATATCTTGTCTGCTGTTTTCCGGTATATATGGAAAGGGACATTATTTAAAGGGATCGGTCAGCAGGTGTGATCATGCAAAGCTGCTGGCGGTGTGTTGGGTATTATCCATGGGGATGTGTGTAATGTATTGTCCTTGGAGAGGTTTGTTATTGGTAGCAGCAGGACTGTTGAAATTCCAAGTTTGTAGCTTTTGGAGACATGTCCTGACACTGCTGTGCTCTAAGCTCTCAGCATCGAACTGCTTCATAGACCCTCACTTTTCTATACTTAAATCTTAAGGGGAATCTGCCTTTATTAGCTACCAGCCCTGGAGAGATGTGTATGTTGTAGTAGCAGCAGTACTGTGAAATATGGTTATCCTAGGATCCTCCAAGTGCTCTTGGGGGCTTGTCCTCATACTGCTGTGCTCTTAGTTCTCTGTACTGGGATATGCCCTCACACAGCTGTGCTCTTAATTCTCTGCACTGGTGTGTCCTCACAATGCGGTTCTGCTAGTTCTCTGCACTCTGGGGAGGGGTGTCCACACACTGCTGTGCTTAGTTCTCTGCACTGGGGGGGGAATGTCCTCACACTCCTGTGCTCTTAGATCTCTGCACTGGGGGTGTCTTCACATTGCTGTGCTTAGATCTTTGCAGTTGGGAGAATGTCCTCACTTTGCTGTGCTTAGTTCTCTGGACTTGGGGGAGTGTCCTTACACTCCTGTGCTCTTAGATCTCTGCACTGGGGGTGTCCTCACACTGCTGTGCTTAGTTCTTTGCACTGGGGTTGTGTCCTTGTACTGCTTTTCCTCTTAATTTTCTGCTCAGGAGAGTGTCCTCACACTGCTGTGCTCTTAGTTCCTGGAAAGAGTTGGCACTCATCACAAGTTAAAAACATCTTTGTTTTTATTCCTTCCTTAAAAAACATTCATGTGGCACAGAAGGATATCCTTAGCAGGAGAAGGGAAAGTGTGAAAGACAACTCGTTCCACGCTGCTAAGAGCACTTCTTCTGTGCTCTTAGTTCTCTGCACTGGGGGGAGTGTCCTCACACTGCTGTGCACTTAGTTCTCTGCACTTAGTTCTCTGCACTGGTGGTGGGGGGGGGAAGGGAATCCACACACTGCTGTGCTTAGTTCTCTGCATGGGTGTGGGGGGGGGGATGTTCTCACACTGCTGTGCTCTTAGTTCTCTGCACTGTTGGTAAGTCCTTATAGTGCAGTTGAAATTAGATCTCTGCACTGAGGGGAGTGTCCACACACTGCTGTGGAATTAGTTCTTTGCACTGGGGGGGAGTGTCCTCACACTGCTGAGCTCTTGGTTCTTTGCACGGGGAAGGGGGGGGAAGTGTCCTCACACTGCTGTGCACTTAGTTCTCTGCACTGGGGGGGGAGTGTCCTCACACTGCTGTGCCTTGTTCTCTGCACTGGGGGGGGAGTGTCCTCACACTGCTGTGCACTTAGTTCTGTGCACTTAGTTCTCTGCACTGGGGGTGGGGGTGGGGGGGAGGGAGTCCACACACTGCTGTGCTTAGTTCTCTGCATGGGTGGGGGGCTGTGTTCTCACACTGCTGTGCTCTTAGTTTTCTGCACTGTTGGTAAGTCCTTATAGTGCAGTTGAAATTAGATCTCTGCACTGGGGGGAAGTGTCCTCACACTGCTGTGCCTTGTTCTCTGCACTGGGGGTAGTGTCCTCACACTGCTGTGCCTTGTTCTCTGCACTGGGGGGAGTGTTCTCACACTGCTGTGCCTTGTTCTCTGCACTGAGGGGAGTGTCCACACACTGCTGTGCCTTGTTCTCTGCACTGGGGGGAGTGTCCACACACTGCTGTGCCTTGTTCTCTGCACTGAGGGGAGTGTCCTCACACTGCTGTGCCTTGTTCTCTGCACTGAGGGGAGTGTCCTCACACTGCTGTGCCTTGTTCTCTGCACTGGGGGGAGTGTCCTCACACTGCTGTGCCTTGTTCTCTGCTCTGGGGGGGGGGGGGGGGGAGTGTCCTCACACTGCTGTGCCTTGTTCTCTGCACTGGGGGGAGTGTCCACACACTGCAGTGCCTTGTTCTCTGCACTGGGGGGAGTGTCCTCACACTGCTGTGCCTTGTTCTCTGCACTGGGGGGAGTGTCCTCACACTGCTGTGCCTTGTTCTCTGCACTGGGGGGAGTGTCCACACACTGCAGTGCCTTGTTCTCTGCACTGGGGGGAGTGTCCTCACACTGCTGTGCCTTGTTCTCTGCACTGAGGGGAGTGTCCTCACACTGCTGTGCCTTGTTCTCTGCACTGGGGGGAGTGTCCTCACACTGCTGTGCCTTGTTCTCTGCTCTGGGGGGGGAGTGTCCTCACACTGCTGTGCCTTGTTCTCTGCACTGGGGGGAGTGTCCACACACTGCAGTGCCTTGTTCTCTGCACTGGGGGGAGTGTCCTCACACTGCTGTGCCTTGTTCTCTGCACTGAGGGGAGTGTCCTCACACTGCTGTGCCTTGTTCTCTGCACTGGGGGGAGTGTCCTCACACTGCTGTGCCTTGTTCTCTGCTCTGGGGGGGGAGTGTCCTCACACTGCTGTGCCTTGTTCTCTGCACTGGGGGGAGTGTCCACACACTGCTGTGCCTTGTTCTCTGCACTGGTGGTAAGTCCTTATAATGCAGTTGTAATTAGATCTCTGGATGTAAATGTGACAGTCCTGGAGAGTCTGGTGAATTCCCTTTTCTTTTCGTGTCACATGTAGAGGAATGATGTCCTGCCGCCTGATGACGGTTTCTGAGGAGAGTGATGGCTGTGTCCTGGATGGCATATAAAGAGTTACATGGCCCTCAGGGGGTAGGGTGAACTTTTTGGAAGCAGCGATGCAGATAGAAAGGGATAAGCTCAGGCTGGGCCAGAACATAGAGCTTCCCCTCAAGCTTTCAGACCTGACTCTTAAAGGGGCAGTATCCCTACAATCTCCATATTTCCCATAATCCTCCTCTTATTTATATATGAAGCAGTGCAGTATCACACATGGGATTAGATACAAGGCTTAGCACACAGTATCACACAGGGTAGGGTTAGATACACAGCTCAGCAGTCAGTATCACACAGGGTAGGATTAGATACACAGCTCAGCAGACTGTATCACACATGCTAGGATTAGATACACAGCTCAGCAGGCAGTATCACACAGGATATGATTAGATACACAGCTCAGCAGACAGTATCACACAGGATAGGATTAGATACACAGCTCAGCAGACAGTATCACACAGGGTAGGATTAGATACACAGCTCAGCAGACTGTATCACACATGATAGGATTAGATACACAGCTCAGCAGACAGTATCACACAGGATAGGATTAGATACACAGCTCAGTAGACAGTATCACACAGGATTAGATACACAGCTCAGCAGACAGTATCACACAGGATAGGATTAGATACACAGCTCAGCAGACAGTATCACACATGATACGATTAGATACACAGTTTAGCAGATAGTATCACACATGATAGGATTAGATACACAGCTCAGCAGTATCACACAGGATAGGATTAGATACACAATTTAGCAGAGTATCACACATGATGCGATTAGATACACAGTTTAGCAGACAGTATCACACAGGAGAGGATTAGATACACGGCTCAGCAGACAGTATCACACAGGATAGGATTAGATACACAGTTTAGCAGACAGTATCACACAGGGTAGGATTAGATACACAGCTCAGCAGACAGTATCACACATGATACGATTAGATACACAGTTTAGCAGACAGTATCACACAGGATAGGATTAGATACACAGTTTAGCAGACAGTATCATTAGATACTCCTCTCCTGTACTTTGTGTGTTGTAAATCTGTGAGGTGAACGCAGGGACCTTGCATAACTATGAACACCAGGACCTAGGCCCATAATGGCAAATACCTCTCTGTGGGTCACACAGCACAGGGATCAGGGATTACTCTGCTTAAAGGGGTTGTCTAGGATTAAAAAACAAAAACCATAGCACCACTTCTGACTGTATGAGGTAAAGACGCCACATTTGGAGACATCTGGACCTACAGCTTACTGTCCACTGACACCATGAGCGTCTTACCCGGCCTAGCTACTATAGAGGCCATGACCAAAATATAAAGAAAATTAGGAGGGTGGTGGGGTCTTCATAATAAGAGTTCCTGAGTGATGGGCGCTGCACGAACAGGACCCAGTCCTCAAAGTCCGGTTTATATAGAAAACAGTAACATTCTGTATGACAGAACCAATCCTAAACAATCGCTGGGCAGATCTTAGAGATCCCCTGGAAACCATCTGTCATAGGTCATGACATAAACCTATCAGCTGCTGTCACTGGGGGGCAGGAAAGTAACTCAGGTGACAACAGCTCCTGATAGGATAACTAAACCGTCCAATCAAAACTGTCACCATCCTGACAGAAATATACCTCAAGTTTTGGAGGGAAACTTTCCCTCCAAAAGTTTAACCCTTTCCATTAACATAGCTAAACTGTCCATTATCACATGTGGATCCCTCCTCCTAGGGCTGTGTCCACATATTCAGGTTTTCTGATGCAGCTTTTATGATCCACAACTACATTTGGCTTTAAAACTAAACACGAGAACGCAACCTAAGGCGTGAAGCCTCATCAGAGAGGATATAGAAGATGGGAGGGAGGACTTGTGTGCCCCTTCCTCCTATTATGCTTATTGAATGATTAAAAAAATACACCAGATACTCACTTATCCCTGTTCCCCCACAGCAGTCCAGGTCCTGGACAATGCTGTCATCAAATAGACATATCAAGGGATTCAACTCTGTCTGTAACCAGAGGACCTGGGACCTACCTCCCTCTGCCAGGGACAGAGCCCGAAATCTATGACTGTCCCGCCAGATCCAGTATTGTTTGGAGCGTGTATATGGACAGTACTGCTTCTCCTGTATACTCGGGCAGTGCACAGTACTACTTCTCCTGTATACTCGGGCAGTGCACAGTACTACTTCTCCTGTATATATACAGTGCACAGTACTACTTCTCCTGTATATATACAGTGCACAGTACTACTTCTCCTGTATACTCGGGCAGTGCACAGTACTACTTCTCCTGTGTATATATACAGTGCACAGTACTACTTCTCCTGTATATATGGACAGTGCACAGTACTACTTCTCCTGTATATATACAGTGCAGAGTACTACTTCTCCTGTATATATATACAGTGCACAGTACTACTTCTCCTGTATATATACAGTGCACAGTACTACTTCTCCTGTATACTCGGGCAGTGCACAGTACTACTTCTCCTGTATATATATATACAGTGCACAGTACTACTTCTCCTGTATATATATACAGTGCACAGTACTACTTCTCCTGTATACTCGGGCAGTGCACAGTACTACTTCTCCTGTATACTCGGGCAGTGCACAGTACTACTTCTCCTGTATATATACAGTGCACAGTACTACTTCTCCTATATATATACAGTGCACAGTACTACTTCTCCTGTATATATACAGTGCACAGTACTACTTCTCCTATATATATACAGTGCACAGTACTACTTCTCCTGTATATATATACAGTGCACAGTACTACTTCTCCTGTATACTCGGGCAGTGCACAGTACTACTTCTCCTGTATACTCGGGCAGTGCACAGTACTACTTCTCCTGTATACTCGGGCAGTGCACAGTACTACTTCTCCTGTATACTCCTCCTGGTGTCGGTGTAGATACGGATCTCCCTGGCGCTGAGTCAGTTTGTTTTCTGGAGCTGATTAACTGTTTGTTGCCTGCGGTGGGAGATGAGGTTGGGACCGTGACGCCTCGGCTCAGGACTCTCCATTGATCCTGAGGAGACTCTGTGTGACCCGTCTGGTGGGTATACATGGGGGTGTCCATTATACACGGGGTGTCCTCTACTATTACTATGCTATAGTATGGCGGTATTATGTGTATGACATTCGTCACTCCGTGGTGGGAGACATGTTGTGTATGTGTGCTGTATTATGAGAGTATTTGTGTACTGTATTACGGTATTCTATTGAAACAGTGTGGCGGTATATTAATGCACTGTTTGAAGTCATTATTTATATATTTTTTTACTGTATTCTGCTATTATTTATCCATCATACGTTGCTATTAATTATACATTGTATGCTGGTAGTATCTAAGCACCATATGGTAGTATTATACAGCCAGTATTATGTTTACACAGTATAGTGATATTATATATCCACTATTTATATGTGTATGTATGCACAATATGGCGGTATTATCCATGGTAAAGTGTTTTTTGTACTCTTTAAGCCAGTATTATGTGTACATTGTATAGTGCTGTATGAATACTCCATTCTGCCCCAGTTTGTGGCCCCATATATCTAAACTCAGCTAACATATATACACACCGCACCATACTCCTACACCGCATTCACACGGCTGTAATGTGGACCTATTTGTACCATTTGTGTCCGGATATGTTTCCCACAGTGCTCATCCCTCCTCCTCCTCTCCAGCTCGCTGACATGTGACAAACGAGCAAGTACCTGCGAGCTTCCCTTATTAGTATACTGTCCAGCAGCAGCTTCCCTTATTAATATACTGTCCAGCAGCAGCTTCCCTTATTAATATACTGTCCAGCAGAAGCTTCCCTTATTAATATACTGTCCAGCAGCAGCTTCCCTTATTAATATACTGTCCAGCAGCAGCTTCCCTTATTAATACAGGCGGTCCCCTACTTAAGGACACCCGACTTACAGACAACCCCTAGTTACAGACGGACCCCTCTGCCCCCTGTGACCTCTGGTGAAGCTCTCTGGATGTTACTATAGTCCTAGACTGCAATGATCAGCTGTAAAGTGTCTGTAATGAAGCTTTATTGATAATCCTCGGTCCAATTACAGCAAAACATTTTGAAACTCCAATTGTCACTGGGACAAAAAAAAATTGTGTAGAACTTCAATTATAAAATATACAGTTTCCAGTTACATACAAATTCAACTTAAGAACAAACCTCCAGACCCTATCTTGTACGTAACCTGGGGACTGCCTGTATACTGTTCAGGAACAGCTTCCCTTATTAATATACTGTCCAGGAGCAGCTTCCCTTATTAATACAGGCAGTCCCCGGGTTACATACAAGATAGGTTCTGTAGGTTTGTTCTTAAGTTGAGTTTTTATGTAAGTCGGAACCGTATACTTTATTATTGTAACCCCAGTTAAAATTTTTTTGGCCTCTTATGACAATCTAACATTTTTAAAATCCAATTGTCAAAGAACCAGGATTAACACTAAATCTTAGTTACAGGCACCATTGATAACTACTACGGGTCGTATGTAAGTCAGGTGTTCTTAAGTACAGGGGACTGCCTGTATACTGTCTAGAAGCAGCTTCCCTTATTAATATATTGTCCATCAGCTCTCATTAATGAAATGTGTACACCAGCAGCAGCCTCTTTTGTCTCAACCAGCAGCAGCCCCCTTAATGAAGAAATGTCCGTCCACACTGTATGATGCACACCCTGTCCTCTCCATCAGGGCCAATTCTAGCCTCTTTGCTACCTGAGATGAAAATTGAAAATGCTACCCCCCACCCCCGCCCCACCACGCCCGATGATGCTACCTTACACATTTAGTAGTCAGTCAGGGACACAGACATTAGTGACATCTAGTAACTAGTACCTTACAGGTGATGATCTGCTCCATCAGGAAGAAGCCTTCTTTACGATTTCTCCCGGCCACGGGACATAACATCCTTTATATAGGCCCCCAAATAAATTATAATATGTACAGCCTCCCAAGTATGCACGGCCCCCCAGTATACTTGAAGAAATAAAAACAATACATCACTTACTTAGCTCTAGTATCACTCCCACACAGCCGCTGACATCCCCAACACTTCTCCCGCCAAATGATCTGTGCTTGGACGCAGGTGGCATAATGTGATCACATTCCACCAGGGTCCTCCAGAGCAACAGAGCAGCGCAGCCAAACAGGACTGCGCCGCTCTGTATATTAATCACGTCTGTGTTCTTACCCACATTACATACACCCAGGCTGTCGCTCCCGTGAGGGCTTGGGCATCTGCCGCCTGAGGCAAGATTCTCATTTTGCCTCATGGCAGATGTGGCCCTGCCCTCCATACATCTCTCCTAATCTCCTGATACCTCCTCACATGTAATCTTCACTCCAAACCCTGCCCTCTCCATACATCTCTCCTATTCTCCTGTGACCTCCTCACATGTCATCTCCAGGTCACAACCTGTCCCCTCCATACATCTCTCCTAATCTCCTGCTACCTCCTCACATGTAATCTACAGTCCTCACCCAGTCCTCTACATACATCTCTCCTAATCTCCTGTGACCTCTTCACATGTAATCTCCAGTCCTCACCCAGTCCTCTCCATACATCTCTACTAATCTCCTGCTACCTCCTCACATGTAATCTACAGTCCTCACCCAGTCCTCTCCATACATCTCTCCTAATCTCCTGATATGTATCACATGTAATCTCCAGTCCTCACCCAGTCCTCTCCATACATCTCTACTAATCTCCTGATATATATCACATGTAATCTCCAGTCCTCACCCAGTCCTCTCCATACATCTCTCCTAATCTCCTGATATCTCCTCACATGTAATCTCCAGTCCTCACCCAGTCCTCTCCATACATCTCTCCTAATCTCCTGATATCTCCTCACATGTAATCTCCAGTCCTCACCCAGTCCTCTCCATACATCTCTCCTAATCTCCTGATATCTCCTCACATGTAATCTTCACTCCACACCCTGCCCTCTCCATACATCTCTCCTAATCTCCTGCTATCTCCTCACATGTAATCTACAGTCCTCACCCAGTCCTCTCCATACACCTCTCCTAATCTCCTGATATCTCCTCACATGTAATCTCCAGTCCTCACCCAGTCCTCTCCATACATCTCTCCTAATCTCCTGATATATATCACATGTAATCTCCAGTCCTCACCCAGTCCTCTCCATACATCTCTCCTAATCTCCTGATATCTCCTCACATGTAATCTCCAGTCCTCACCCAGTCCTCTCCATACATCTCTCCTAATCTCCTGATATATATCACATGTAATCTCCAGTCCTCACCCAGTCCTCTCCATACATCTCTCCTAATCTCCTGCTATCTCCTCACATGTCATCTCCAGTCCTCACCCTGTCCTCTCCATACATCTCTCCTAATCTCCTGATACCTCCTCACATGTAATCTCCAGTCCTCACCCAGTCCTCTCCATACATCTCTCCTAATCTCCTGATATATATCACATGTAATCTCCAGTCCTCACCCAGTCCTCTCCATACATCTCTCCTAATCTCCTGATATATATCACATGTAATCTCCAGTCCTCACCCTGTCCTCTCCATACATCTCTCCTAATCTCCTGATATCTCCTCACATGTAATCTCCAGTCCTCACCCAGTCCTCTCCATACATCTCTCCTAATCTCCTGCTATCTCCTCACATGTCATCTCCAGTCCTCACCTAGTCCTCTCCATACATCTCTCCTAATCTCCTGCTACCTCCTCACATGTAATCTACAGTCCTCACCCAGTCCTCTCCATACATCTATCCTAATCTCCTGATATATATCACATGTAATCTCCAGTCCTCACCCAGTCCTCTCCATACATCTCTCCTAATCTCCTGATATCTCCTCACATGTAATCTCCAGTCCTCACCATGTCCTCTCCATACATCTCTCCTAATCTCCTGATATCTCCTCACATGTAATCTCCAGTCCTCACCCTGTCCTCTCCATACATCTCTCCTAATCTCCTGCTATCTCCTCACATGTAATCTCCAGTCCTCACCCAGTCCTCTCCATACATCTCTCCTAATCTCCTGCTATCTCCTCACATGTAATCTCCAGTCCTCACCCAGTCCTCTCCATACATCTCTCCTAATCTCCTGTGACCTCCTCACATGTAATCTCCAGTCCTCACCCAGTCCTCTCCATACATCTCTCCTAATCTCCTGCTATCTCCTCACATGTAATCTCCAGTCCTCACCCAGTCCTCTCCATACATCTCTCCTAATCTCCTGCTATCTCCTCACATGTAATCTCCAGTCCTCACCATGTCCTCTCCATACATCTCTCCTATTCTCCTGTGACCTCCTCACATGTCATCTCCAGGTCACAACCTGTCCCCTCCATACATCTCTCCTAATCTCCTGTGACCTCCTCACATGTAATCTCCAGTCCTCACCCAGTCCTCTCCATACATCTCTCCTAATCTCCTGATATATATCACATGTAATCTCCAGTCCTCACCCAGTCCTCTCCATACATCTCTCCTAATCTCCTGATACCTCCTCACATGTTATCTCCAGTCCTCACCCTGTCCCCTCTATACATCTCTCCTAATCTCCTGATACCTCCTCACATGTAATCTCCAGTCCTCACCCTATCCCCTCCATACATCTCTCCTAATCTCCTGATATATATCACATGTAATCTCCAGTCCTCCCCCTGTCCTCTCCATACATCTCTCCTAATCTCATGTGACCTCCTCACATGTCATCTCCAGGTCACAACCTGTCCTCTCCATACATCTCTCCTAATCTCCTGATATCTCCTCACATGTAATCTCCAGTCCTCACCCAGTCCTCTCCATACATCTCTCCTAATCTCCTGATATATATCACATGTAATCTCCAGTCCTCACCCAGTCCTCTCCATACATCTCTCCTAATCTCCTGATATATATCACATGTAATCTCCAGTCCTCACCCAGTCCTCTCCATACATCTCTCCTAATCTCCTGATATCTCCTCACATGTAATCTCCAGTCCTCACCCTGTCCTCTCCATACATCTCTCCTAATCTCCTGATATCTCCTCACATGTAATCTCCAGTCCTCACCCAGTCCTCTCCATACATCTCTCCTAATCTCCTGATACCTTCTCACATGTAATCTCCAGGTCACAACCTGTCCCCTCCATACATCTCTCCTAATCTCCTGTGACCTCCTCACATGTCATCTCCATGTCACAACCTGTCCCCTCCATACATCTCTCCTAATCTCCTGCTATCTCCTCACATGTAATCTCCAGTACTCACCCAGTCCTCTCCATACATCTCTCCTATTCTCCTGTGACCTCCTCACATGTAATCTCCAGTCCTCACCCTGTCCTCTCCATACATCTCTCCTAATCTCCTGCTATCTCCTCACATGTAATCTACAGTCCTCACCCAGTCCTCTCCATACATCTCTCCTAATCTCCTGATATCTCCTCACATGTAATCTCCAGTCCTCACCCAGTCCTCTCCATACATCTCTCCTAATCTCCTGCTATCTCTTCACATGTAATCTCCAGTCCTCACCCAGTCCTCTCCATACATCTCTCCTAATCTCCTGATATATATCACATGTAATCTCCAGTCCTCACACAGTCCTCTCCATACATCTCTCCTAATCTCCTGATATATATCACATGTAATCTCCAGTCCTCACCCTGTCCTCTCCATACATCTCTCCTAATCTCCTGATATCTCCTCACATGTAATCTCCAGTCCTCACCCAGTCCTCTCCATACATCTCTCCTAATCTCCTGATATCTCCTCACATGTAATCTCCAGTCCTCACCCAGTCCTCTCCATACATCTCTCCTAATCTCCTGATATATATCACATGTAATCTCCAGTCCTCACCCAGTCCTCTCCATACATCTCTCCTAATCTCCTGATATATATCACATGTAATCTCTAGTCCTCACCCAGTCCTCTCCATACATCCAGTCCTCACCCAGTCCTCTCCATACATCTCTCCTAATCTCCTGTGACCTCCTCACATGTAATCTCCAGTTCTCACCCTGTCCTCTCCATACATCTCTCCTAATCTCCTGATGTCTCCTCACATGTAATCTCCTGTCCTCCCCCTGTCCTCTCCATACATCTCTCCTAATCTCCTGATATCTCCTCACATGTAATCTCCTGTCCTCACCCAGTCCTCTCCATACATCTCTCCTAATCTCCTGATATATATCACATGTAATCTACAGTCCTCACCCAGTCCTCTCCATACATCTCTCCTAATCTCCTGATATCTCCTCACATGTAATCTCCAGTCCTCACCCTGTCCCCTCTATACATCTCTCCTAATCTCCTGATATCTCCTCACATGTAATCTCCAGTCCTCACCCAGTCCTCTCCATACATCTCTCCTAATCTCCTGATATCTCCTCACATGTAATCTCCAGTCCTCACCCAGTCCTCTCCATACATCTCTCCTAATCTCCTGATATCTCCTCACATGTAATCTCCAGTCCTCACCCAGTCCTCTCCATACATCTCTCCTAATCTCCTGCTACCTCCTCACATGTAATCTCCAGTCCTCACCCTGTCCCCTCTATACATCTCTCCTAATCTCCTGATATCTCCTCACATGTAATCTCCAGTCCTCACCTAGTCCTCTCCATACATCTCTCCTAATCTCCTGATATCTCCTCACATGTAATCTCCAGTCCTCACCCAGTCCTCTCCATACATCTCTCCTAATCTCCTGATATCTCCTCACATGTAATCTCCAGTCCTCACCCAGTCCTCTCCATACATCTCTCCTAATCTCCTGCTACCTCCTCACATGTAATCTCCAGTCCTCACCCAGTCCTCTCCATACATCTCTCCTAATCTCCTGCTACCTCCTCACATGTAATCTCCAGTCCTCACCCAGTCCTCTCCATACATCTCTCTTAATCTCCTGATATATATCACATGTAATCTCCAGTCCTCACCCAGTCCTCTCCATACATCTCTCCTAATCTCCTGATATCTCCTCACATGTAATCTCCAGTCCTCACCCTGTCCTCTCCATACATCTCTCCTAATCTCCTGCTATCTCCTCACATGTAATCTCCAGTCCTCACCCAGTCCTCTCCATACATCTCTCCTAATCTCCTGATATATATCACATGTAATCTCCAGTCCTCACCCAGTCCTCTCCATACATCTCTCCTAATCTCCTGATATATATCACATGTAATCTCCAGTCCTCACCCAGTCCTCTCCATACATCTCTCCTAATCTCCTGCTACCTCCTCACATGTAATCTCCTGTCCTCACCCAGTCCTCTCCATACATCTCTCCTAATCTCCTGCTACCTCCTCACATGTAATCTCCTGTCCTCACCCAGTCCTCTCCATACATCTCTCCTAATCTCCTGCTACCTCCTCACATGTAATCTCCTGTCCACAGTGTAGTGTATGGAGTTTACTGTCTGCTATAGTACCACATGTGACAACGTGATAAGACAGGGTGGACACTTATGTGAAACCGATGTTTATACTGATCTGTATATTACATATAATACTGGAGAGATCTGCTGCAGTATGTAGGAGAAAGCTTGGATGTGACAAATAACAAGACCTACTATATTCTTGTTCTTCCCTAGAAGGGGCTGAGAAGCCACCACCACCTCCACCACCACCATGTCTTACCAGAAGGAGCTGGAGAAGTACCGGGACATAGATGAAGATGAGATCATGCGGGGAATGTCTGCAGAGGAGTTGGCCCAATTGGACTTAGAGCTACAGGAGATGGACCCTGAGGTACTGATGACCAATAGGGGAATTATTATAGTAGGTGTATTATTGTACATAGGGGGCAGTATTATAGTAGTTATATTCCTGTACATAGGGGGCAGTATTATAGTAGTTACATTCTTGCACATAGGGGGCAGTATTATAGTAGTTATATTCTTGTACATAGGGGGCAGTATTATAGTAGTTATATTCCTGTACATAGGGGGCAGTATTATAGTAGTTATATTCTTGTACATAGGAGGCAGTATTATAGTAGTTATATTCCTGTACATAGAGGGTAGTATTATAGTAGTTATATTCTTGTACATAGGGGGCAGTATTATAGTAGTTATATTCTTGTACATAGGGGGCAGTATTATAGTAGTTATATTCTTGTACATAGGGGGCAGTATTATAGTAGTTATATTCTTGTACATAGGGGGCAGTATTATAGTAGTTATATTCTTGTACATAGGGGGCAGTATTATAGTAGTTATATTCCTGTACATAGGGGGCAGTATTATAGTAGTTATATTCTTGTACATAGGGGCAGTATTATAGTAGTTATATTCTCGTACATAGGGGGCAGTATTATAGTAGTTATATTCTTGTACATAGGGGCAGTATTATAGTAGTTATATTCCTGTACATAGGGGGCAGTATTATAGTAGTTATATTCCTGTACATAGGGGGCAGTATTATAGTAGTTATATTCTTGTACATAGGGGCAGTATTATAGTAGTTATATTCCTGTACATAGGGGCAGTATTATAGTAGTTATATTCTTGTACATAGGGGGCAGTATTATAGTAGTTATATTCCTGTACATAGGGGGCAGTATTATAGTAGTTATATTCTTGTACATAGGGGAAGTATTATAGTAGTTATATTCTCGTACATAGGGGGCAGTATTATAGTAGTTATATTCTTGTACATAGGGGGCAGTATTATAGTAGTTATATTCTTGTACATAGGGGGCAGTATTATAGTAGTTATATTCCTGTACATAGGGGGCAGTATTATAGTAGTTATATTCCTGTACATAGGGGGGCAGTATTATAGTAGTTATATTCTTGTACATAGGAAGCAGTATTATAGTAGTTATATTCCTGTACATAGGGGGCAGTATTATGGTAGTTATATTCTTGTATATAGGGAGCAGTATTATAGTAGTTATATTCTTGTACATAGGGGGCAGTATTATAGTAGTTATATTCTTGTACATAGGGGGCAGTATTATAGTAGTTATATTCCTGTACATAGGGGGCAGTATCATAGTAGTTATATTCCTGTACATAGGGGGCAGTATTATAGTAGTTATATTCTTGTACATAGGGGGCAGTATTATAGTAGTTATATTCTCGTACATAGGGGGCAGTATTATAGTTGTTATATTCTCGTACATAGGGGGCAGTATTATAGTTGTTATATTCTCGTACATAGGGGGCAGTATTATAGTAGTTATATTCCTGTACATAGGGGGCAGTATTATAGTAGTTATATTCTTGTACATAGGGGGCAGTATTATAGTAGTTATATTCTTGTACATAGGGGGCAGTATTATAGTAGTTATATTCTTGTACATAGGGGGCAGTATTATAGTAGTTATATTCCTGTACATAGGGGCAGTATTATAGTAGTTATATTCCTGTACATAGGGGGAGTATTATAGTAGTTATATTATTGTACATAGGGGCAGTATTATAGTAGTTATATTCTGTTATAGTAATTATCGTGTGTCATGTAGAACTTGTTGAGATCTACTATGACTGGGATTCCCTTTCAGAATAACATGTGAGGAAGTTATCAGTAGATCAGGTTGTATTACAGATCTTACATGCACAGACTGATTTATTGGTCTCTGTGATACAGAACATCCTACTCCCGGCCGGTTTGCGCCAAAAAGACCAAACCAATAAGGGCGCCACAGGTCCGCTGGACAGAGACGCCCTCTTACAACATCTGGAGAAGGAGGCAATGGATGTGAAGGAGCGAGAAGATCTTGTCCCATTCACGGGGGAGAAGAAGGGTTAGTGATTTCTTTCTCTGTCTTCTATGTTCTACTATGACCTGTGTACACAATCCTATCCACCATACGTCCTATTCCTATACGTTGCCCATACTGATGTATTTCTCCTGTCCTGGAGTGTCTCCTCTGCTCGGCCCGTTGGCTTCCCTCCCCCATGTGTTGGACAGTGAGAGGCATAGACAGGTGCGGGCTATATTCGCTCTGTTGAATTCACTGACCCCTTTTTCCCTCTGCCATGTTTATGCTGAAGTGTAATGATTTGTATAATGTATACAGATATACGTTATATTCACTTCCAGTCACATCCAGAGCTGCATCAAATCCCACCTAGTTTCCAGTGAACTCTCAGGGGTACTCACCACATTGCACTGCCCCTACTAATCCCGTATCTGTACACTGCATCTGCTTTGTAGAACCAAAATTTAAGGGCGTGTGGGTTATTTTGTGAATGCAGCTTTGGATGTAACTGGAGTTGGACCATTGACCTTGTCTTTTCTCAACAGGGAAACCATTTATCCCAAAACAGGCAAAAAGAGAGATCCCTAAAGAGGAACAGATCACACTAGAACCAGAGCTGGAGGAGGCCTTGGCCAATGCCACCGATGCCGAAATGTGTGACATTGCAGGTATGAACCATGTTGATGATGCCTTATACCAAAATAATGAATATGGGGTACAATGATTTGACTATAAATTATTGAGGAGCGTCATTTTTGGATTATGAATAAATGTGAAAAGGGGAGGAACCTTTTTCCAGCCACGTATCTCATGGCTCCACCCCTGCTTAGATTGCCAACCAGTAGTAGGGCTTGACTTTGAGTCATTGGTTGCTACCTGATGCATGTTAGAAGTTGCTACAATCTTTATTGCTGGAAAGTTAAAATCATGAGTCATGAATGTGAGCTTAATTCCCAGCAGCCATCTAGAATGACCCACCCCTGCTTAAATAACCAACCAATCAAAGGACCTGAGATTGTATACACAGGGAAGAGCAGGAGCTAAATTGCATCTAACCATCCAGGAAGGCTTGAATTTTCAACCAATTGTAGGGCATTGCTTTGTATGAAGGGGCCAACCGATTTGTGTTTTGTAGGTTGTTTTTATAAAATTCATTGCTGAAAAGCTAATTTTTAAGGACCCTTTAGCTGGCACAGAGTTAATAAAGTATATCCTCTAAAAAAGCTCCACCCATGCTTACATTACCAACCAATTTTTTACACTGTAGTCTTTGGTATTCACCTAATACCTATTGAAATGTGGTCCTAACAAAATTTCCTGCTAAAAACTAATATTGATGAACCTTTGACTTGCACAGGCAGCAAGAAAAGCCACACCCCTGCTTAGATTGCAAACCAATTGTATGGCTTGACTGTGCCTTAAAAGAAACCTACAATAAGTAATCTACTATCAGAATAATAATAATAATAATCATTCCTTTATTTATATAGCGCACAGAGCTTGCCAGATCAGTCCCTGTCCCCAATGGGGCTCACAATCTAATCAACCTACCAGTATGTTTTGGAGTGTGTGAGGACACCGGAGGACCCAGAGGAAACCAACGCAAACAAGGAGAGAAAGTAGATGTGATGGTAGATTCCTCCTGCTGCCTCTGCCCTAATCTGTAATTTAATAATCCTGGAACCTTACTTGTTAAAAAATTTATTTTAGTAATATGTAAATTAATTGCATAGGCTTCCGGGGGCGTTTACTTGCCTGGTACTGGGAGCTAAGGCTACTCCACACCCCAGTAGCCTCTGCAGGTAATTTACATATTACTCAAATAAAGTTTGTTAACAGGTTAGGTTCCAGGATTATTACATTACAGATTAGGGCAGAGACAGGAGGAATCTACCATCAGGTCTACTTCCCATAGTAGATTCCTCATTTTAGGTTTCCTTTAAGTGATTTGTGACATCCGTCTTTCAATGCAAAAATTTAGATTTTGAGCTCCATTGGTGATGACAATCCCTAAAAAAACAGAACAGCTAAATTAGTATATAAAATAACAATAAGTACTTTATTAATACAAATATTTTTAACAAAAATTAAAAAACACGTTCCTTTTATGAGGACATAAGAGCAGGCGGTTATTTTACATTTCACACTGCGGCGGGATGAGTACATGATATGGATTTAGCTGGTGAGGTGTGCCGTGATTCAGGAGGTCATACTCCAGTTGATGATCTAGCTCCTTAGTCTTGAGGGTCTGAAGCTCCCATGTGACCTCAGCGAGGAGCTATGCTCATCTCCTGGAGACCTCAACATCAAAACTCCAGAGAGGCCATTACTGAGAGGCGCAATGCTGTTTCTCGTGGTAACTAGAAGATAAGAAAACATTCAATTTACAGATGTTGCAGAGATGAGTTTATTTTTTTTGTGTATCTCCACACACAGAAGATAAGATGTCCACCTCCAGAGCAGTAGTAAGGGTGGTCATGGTAGACAGTTCCCCTAAACTCCGAAATGAATGTTGTGTGGTCCTTTTCCGAATTAATCCTTTATTGTGGAGTGGCTTACAATAGATAAAAAACTTTTTCAGTTCATAAAACTTTAAAGAGCCCCTCTAAAGAAGCATCAGCATCTCCAAGTCTGAATCCATTGATTCCGGCACAGCTGAAATTTAAACCATGTTTGATGAAAAGACCTGAGTAGTCTCGGAAGTTTGCAGTTGTCATCAACCTTTTTTAGTTAGCCAATAAATCTATTCTCTAGCTTCCCCTTGTTCCAACAATGTTGGTTTGAGCACCCGATATGCTAATTAGTCTCTATACTGTCCGGTGGATGGTGCTCAACTGTGCGTCCAACCCAACGGTTGGACCCGTCCAACCCGTCCAACTGTGCGCCTACATGACCATAAAGAGTGTCATTAGCATATTGGGTATAGAAAATAACAACACCGGTTGATCGGAGCGGTGACTGGATTCAAAAATTCCATCTAGAGGATGGAAAGAGTTGGAGAAATTGGGGAAAGTCTGGTTTACGGAGAGAACGTTCCTCCTAAAGGCCGAGGGATGGATGGTGGACACCACATGATGGGGAGAAGAAAGTAAGGACTTCTACATCTCCAAGTTAATAGCTTTGTCTGCGAAATTGACCATTGTCGATTTAGCAGACAAAGTCTGGAGATGTTTAGTGTTGTACAAAGAAATCATTGCTTCCTTCTTCCTATCACGTGGTGTCCACCATCCATCCCTTGGCCTTCAGGAGGAACGCTCTCTCCATAAAGTTCTCATGTTGTCCTGATAGTACACTTTTTTCACTGCTCCGGTAGCTTGGACTGCAACATTTACCTCCAGTCAGCAGAACTCCGAGGATTTGGATCTGAGTCAACTGTTATATTTAGTATGGGAGAGTGCAAAGCCGGGGGGGATATCTTCTTACGCTGTGTTGAGGGTGAGGACATTGTATATTAATCATTTCTCACATCCAACCTTTGGTTCCATCAAGAGGGATCATGTAACTCTGTGGTTAATTCCACTAAAAAAAAAACCTGGTTTCCTAAAGAGGTAGCTGAAGTCTTATTATATCTACGTTTATGGATGGCAGATGTCCACAAAGCTGAATTTAGACTTTCATTTCTATATTATATAACAGTGACAGTAGACCTTCTCAGGAGACCTTCCCTCTTTAAGAACTTTTTTGTGAAGAATTTTGCACCCTTTATACTGTATAAAAGCAGCAAGTACATCAAGATTTGGTAGAGAAATTGAGTGATATATATGTATAAGAATGATCAGGACCTGGAATAAGAGATGCATGGTTGGGGATCTGGAAAAGGAGAGTAGACCATGTTCAGGAGAAGATAAATGTAGTGGAAGACTTCCCACCAAATGAGTGGTAGAACAATGCTGGAAACGAGGAATGAGAGAAGAGATGAGCTTTGGGGCCATGTTGGGAACCAAAAATGTTGTGGCTTTTGATGGAAATACTATGGTTGTGTGTGAGTGGCTTGGGAGAGACCCCCTATGTTTAATTGTGTAGGCTGTGATGGACGCCCTATGGTTATATGTGAGGGCTAAGATGGGCCACTTATTATTATGATTGTGGCCTTGGATGCACTCCCTATGGTTGTATGTGGCTTGAGACCATGTGGTTGTGTGTGGGTTCGGCCCCCTATGGTTATATGTGTGGGCCGGAACGACATTAGCACCAAGCATAAATTAGATAATTTTGTGTGTTTTGGAGGCTTGTTTGTTCATATTTTCTGACTTCATTGGACACATTGGGGCAGATTTACTTACCCGGTCCATTCGCGATCCAGCGGCGCGTTCTCCTCCGACGTCCACCAGGTGGCGCTGCTGCGCTGAAGAGCATCGGAACGCACTCAAGTACACCGGCCTATTCCTAGTGAAGGTAAGTGCAAGCTCCGCGACACTTTTTGTTTTTTAAATGCGGCGGTTTTTCCGAATCAGTTGGGTTTCCGTTCGGCCACGCCCCCCGATTTCTGTCGCGTGCATGCCAGCGCCTATGCGCCAAAATCCGATCGCGTGCACCAAAATCCCGGGGCAATTCAGGGAAAATCGGCGCAAATTGGAAATATTCGGGTAACACGTCGGGAAAACGCGAATCGGGCCCTTAGTAAATGACCCCCATTAACATGAATCCTGTGTGTATTTCTATCCATATAAAAGACGACTTTGTTATTTCACAGAGGTTTCATTGTATACTACATTATGTTCAATAGCAGTATATAGCTTCACACATTGGTTAGGGTTATAGAACCATGACTGATGCCATGTATTCTTCTATTTCAGCCATCTTGGGGATGTACACACTGATGAGTAACAAGCAGTATTATGATGCCATCACTTCTGGAATCATTATGAATAAGGAAGGAATCAACAGTAAGTATTCTTCTTTCTACCATAGTCATATAGAGAGAAAAGTCTTTTGTCCTCCATTATATTACTACTCATTTTTCCTACGGCAGGAAATGAAAGTTATACTAAAGGTTAACTAGGTCATATATGTATCTCTAATTGTTACAGGTGTTGTACAGCCAGACAGATATAAACCCGTCCCGGACGAGCCCCCAAATCCAACCAATGTGGAGGATACCCTACAGAAGATAAAGAGCAACGCATCCGACCTGTTGGAAGTTAATCTGAATAATATCCATGTAATTATCTTATAGAATATAATATATTTAGCTCATAAAGTTTAAGTCAACCCTTCAGTCATCTGTGTCCATGGTGTGTTCTCCTTTCGCAGGACATTCCTATCCCGACGCTAAAGGAGATTTGTGAAGCCATGAAAAGCAACACTCATGTGAAGAAATTGAGCATAGTAGCTACACGCAGTAATGATCCTGTGGCTTATGTAAGTGTTATCTACTGATCAGATTTTGTCTCTTCTAAGCCCTTCTTTTACCCCTTCCCTTCCTGTGCTATAACACGATTGATGGTGATTATTGGATCTAATCTTTTGTCAGTTTTACCCTTAACAGAACTCATAACAATGCCCCAGAGAGTTGGAAATCTTTATCCAGTGCATCAATGCATTCAATTTCCTGACTTACGGAGCATTGCGATTCTTATCTGCAACCATCTGTGTGCTGTATCAGCAGCCAAAGGATGCCTATACATCCTCTGTCAGGATCCTCTCTTCTTTTAGCTTCTTATGCCATAAAAGGTTTAAAATATTATGCAAATGAGAGGGCTACGGGTTCCATATCTGTTAATTGTTCCCAGAGCCCCTCAGGCTCATGTGCATAATTTTTGCCTAATTATTTTGTTTCATTATGTCGATAAACACATACATGAAACATTGGTCCAACACAGCAGACAAAAACAAATGTACAAAAAAAAAACTTCAATACAATAGAGGGTGTGTGTTCAGGAGATCTTTCTATATTCGGATGAGCGCTGAAAATCCAAAGGGGACCAGCATTCCAAATAGGAGCCAATGGTGGAGTGAAGCTCAGTGCCTCCATCCGCCCAATATGTTTAATTTCAGCAAACCAATCTGAGACGGAAGGGGCTCACGGACTTGCCCAATCTTGTAATGACCGTCTTTGCTGCTACCAGGAGTTGGCTAATACCGGCGCCTGATGGGGAATGGGAATAAGCAGAGCAAGGCTAAAGCCAGAAAGTTCTCCAAGTGATTATCCAGAAGCATATTGATAAAGTCAAAGACCTAATCCCAAAAAAGTCCCACCACACATGACACATAGTACTCCTAACTCCAGAGCAACCCCAACACTGGTCCGAGACTGAGGGGAACAGAGAATAGAGTCGGGATGGTCCTCTATACCAGCGAGAGAGCACTTAATAATTGGTCTCCGGGGCCAATGTCTCACGACATAGAGAACCTATGACAAAGCTCGAGTGATCTGAGCCAAGTAGACTGCGGAAACATCTTCCCAAGTTCACGCTCCCAATAAACGGGGGGAACAAAGTGGATATGTTATCCATCAGGATGCCATATGCGCAAGAGAGGTGACCAGCTGTAGGAGATGTAGAAACACACAGGGCGTCTCAAAGGGCATCGGGTCCCTACACACGCACAGCTTCTCCTTACAAGTGTTAGTAAAATGCCTAAGTTGGTTCTACTCCCAAATCAGTTTGGGGCCTGCGGCTGAGCACGCAGCAAGGTTTCAATGGGTTGTAATGATGACGGGGTTGTAACATCACGAAAGGTTGAGGGGAAGGAAGGAAGGAGCAAGTTTAACAGAACTTTTTATACTCCAACCATAACAGCAGATGGCAGCACAGAACTGCGACACCAAATAAAAGCGGCACACGGAACGCTGAAAAATAACACGAATGATATAAAAAACCTTCCTCATGGCACAACAAATGGGGCACTTAGTAAACCGGCCTCGTGCTGCTTGTATCCATTAGATGTTAAATCTACAAATGTTCTCTCTCCACATGTGACGTCCATTATCTCAAACAACAACTTGTAATTTCCAGTAAATGTATAGAATCACACAGCCGGGCCACTGGTTCACCAGGGTCGGAATGATTTCTGTAACGTGGTGCCATCAGGGCTCCGGCAGGAGGTGCACAGCTCTTAAAGGAAACCTGTCAAACCTCTTCTTATGGACTGGTGGTTTAGTGTCCTTAAATCGGGGACCTTGTTCTTCGGCCCCGTAACAATTTTCTATCTCTTTGCAGGCCGTGGCCGAAATGATGAAGGAAAATAAGACTCTGGAAAGCTTAAACATTGAGTCCAACTTCATCTCCAGTGCGGGAATGTTGTCCGTCATCCAAGCCATGAAACACAATTCTACATTGACTGAACTGAAGGTGGACAACCAGGTAAAACGACTCCCATGAGAAACCGAAGGAGAACATACTCACACACCATGTAGACCAAGTCGTTTAGGTTCTGGTGGACATTAAAGGGAACCCCAATACGCTACTAGCCCCTCCGGTCGTGGATGAAATGTCCATAGAATTTTACCTATTTACCTATAAAAAAAATATGCCCCAAAATCATGCAAATGTGACTCTTCTCACGCCATTTTCATGTGATAAAAGTCATGTTTAGTGGTTGCAGGGGTAGTGTCCCTTCAGAAGCCGCTATATTCTGTTCTGTAGCACCTAGAAACATGCTGCCGGTGTCATATTAAAGATAAGAATCTCATCGTCTTGATCCAAGCTTATGGTTGTGTGAGAGAAAGAACTGGACAATACAGGCAGTTTAAAAAATAGGTGGGAATTGGATCTTTTCCTGCACTTGCCTTTCCAACTATGTCTTTAGCTGCCTGTATCTCCGGCTGTGTAGATCATAGAACCAAAAGCGAGATTTTTATCTTTCATATTAGATAAAACCATGTTCCTAGGCACTATAGAACCGAAAATAGGCGGCTGTTGACACGATAACACCTCCTTGCACTGCTGACAGTGCAATCCGTGAGATTTCCAGCGAGAGCCGATGACGTCACCAGCTCTCAGAGCGTCCCATAGGTTCTGCCACTGGCACCAGGGGTGCGTAAATCAGACTGCGGGGGAGCAAAACTCGAGCTCATAAGCATATTTTATAAAGTACATTTTTAATAAAAATCGCCCGTTCTAAGAAAAAATAAAAGATGCTGGCTAGACACAGTGCTATTAACGAAATTGAACAAACCAAGAATAGGGAAAAAAATGATGATATATATGTTGTACCGTACTGGTGTACTAGAACCTATGTTCATCCCTATATGATTTAGTACTATATGGCTTGTTGGTAATTTATAAATGAAACCTATTGGGGGTCATTTACTAAGGGCCCGATTCGCGTTTTCCCGACGTGTTACCCGAATATTTCCCTGAATTGGATTGTGGCGCATCGGCGCTGGCATGCACGCGACGGAAATCGGGGGGCGTGGCCGAACGAAAACCCGACGGATTTGGAAAAACCGCCGCATTTAAAAAAAAAAATTGGTTGCACGCGCCACACTTACATGCGCCAGGAAGAGATCAGTGAACTCCGACGCAACTCGGCAGACCTCGGCGCAGCAGCGACACCTGGTGGACATCGGGCGCAGGACCTTCATGAATCGCCGAAGACCCGAACGCTCGTCGGAGAAGCCGCCGCTTGAACGCGAATGGACCGGGTAAGTAAATGTGCCCCATTGTTCTTCCTTTCAGAAAGAGGAAGGAAGAATCCAACAATATTGCACAAATTTACACAGAAACAAGTAGTGGCAAAAAATATTTAAATTCTTTATTGTAGTTAAGTGACAAGTACTGGTTAAAAAATGATCCTGCCCCAGAGGGGACACAAGACAATGTTGCATGCCAGACTACAGATCAGAGTAATAAAGATGTGTTTTACACAGGGCCATATCCATCTGTGTAGTACTAATGCGAAGCATTAACCGACAGAAATACATCAGAAAATGGTAGTCAGAGATAAGTGAAATATAGCTTACACATGTAGAACTGATCGTTGCCTGGAATGACAACAGCCCCGACGCGCGTTTCGGCTGGTTTGCAGCCTTGGTCTGGGGGTGGAGTCATCAGGGCAACGAGCCACATTAAAAAATATATGTGCAACCAATGAGCATGCCCGGTAATGGTCATGTGACCAAGCCGAGTGGTGGATCACGCTATTAAGTCAGACTATCGTGAGCACAGGCTGCAAGCATGAGTCAAGCGCCGTGCGACAAAAAGAAGAAGGGAGGTAAGTCTATCAAATCCGGCGCCTCGTCTGAGCATGCGTAGCAACTAAAATAGAAAAAGCCAGCATACATAGGCTTGAACTACGGTGGAGACCCGCAGACAGACCCAGCTCGGAAAAATATCACAATTAGGCTGCATTCACACACATGTATGTGGGACGTATATATGGCTGATATATGTCCCCCATACACTTCTATGGGCTGATGGCATCGTACGGGAGCTGGAAGGTGCCGCACACGTGCGGCACCGTACCGCTCTGTAGCCCGGGAAAAGATAGGACATGTCCTATCTTTTCCCATATTACGGCGCCGTTGCCCATACTTTCCTATGGAGAGGGGTGGGGGTGAGCGGCGCTCACCTCCTCCTCTCCCCGCGCTGCCGTGTGCCTGCTGTGCTACGGTGCGGCGGGCACACGGCAGTGTGCATGTAGCCTTAGTCTACCAGAATGGTAGGTATGAATCACTATAGGGACAGATACTAATTTGGAGACATATAAAACAATGAATTCATCAAAGATATATACATAATAATGGGTAAAACGCAGAATGGTGTACAGAATTGCCCTGATGACTCCACCCCCAGACCAAGGCTGCAAACCAGCCGAAACGCGCGTCGGGGCTGTTGTCATTCCAGGCAACGATCAGTTCTACATGTGTAAGCTATATTTCACTTATCTCTGACTACCATTTTCTGATGTATTTCCGTCGGTTAATGCTTCGCATTAGTACTACACAGATGGATATGGCCCTGTGTAAAACACATCTTTATTACTCTGATCTGTTGTCTGGCATGCAACATTGTCTTGTGTCCCCTCTGGGGCAGGATCATTTTTTAACCAGTATTTGTCACTTAACTACAATAAAGAATTTAAATATTTTTTGCCACTACTTGTTTCTGTGTAAATTTGTGCAATATTGTTGGATTCTTCCTTCCTCTTTCTGAAAGGAAGAACAATAGGTTTCATAGACACAGTACTGGTACGGTGAGGTGAGCGATACACATCTTCCATCAAGTAAACTGATCGTAGGTGTCCTTTAAGGGGAAATTTAAAAAATATAAAACAAATAATAAAACGAGACGAGAGATTTTAATTAAAGATCTATTTTAGAGGACTAGAGGGAGCAACATTGGTTTAGACCGATTAGATTTAGACACATCTTTTAAAAAATTCGACTCATCTCAACTGAACTTGGAGAACCACATTTCCGTTCTCCTGGACGCTAGGTAGTACCGTTCATGAGAATATCGTGTTTGGGTCATGTGCTTATTATCTAAAAGTTACCACTCAGAATCAGGGGTGTTGTAGAAAGGGACTCATTTTAAAGAGAGGTTAATCATGGACAACATGAAACGCTAACAGGGTCCTTCTTTAGGGGCTTTTCTCTGTGTTAGGCCCCATGCTCACATCCACATGATGGCCGCCGTGAGCTAGCCTGCAAAACCGCTAGCTAGCTCACGGCTTCCATAGACATGCATTGCATGCGGGAACGTTGTGGGGTGCACATTTTTCTCAGCCGGGCCACTCGGCTTACTTTTGGAGAGGGGAGGGGTAAACTGTGCTCACCCCCTCCTTCTTCAGCCGGCTTGTGGCTCACGGCACACGCAGCGGACATGTGCGTGAGGCCTTACTCAACTTGTGTGACAAATCTCTATAAAGACAACAGGGAGAGACCTCTCATTCAATATTAGCAGGGGGGGGGCACTTCTCCCCATGTTTTCTCTTGAAATTAAACTTTTTTTTAGAGCTTTTTTGAGATTTCATTCTAGGTTCCTTCAGAAAAAATATTAGCAAGGCCCGATCACAGTCCTCTCTTCTTCCTATTCCCTTCAGCACCAGAACCTTGGAGACACTGTAGAGATGGAGATGGCCTCCATGCTGGAGAACTGTCCTTCTGTTGTCCGCTTTGGGTACCACTTTACACAGCAGGGACCAAGGGCCCGAGCTTCAAACGCCATCACTCGAAATTTGGAGACCCGTAAGTTTTATTCCTTATGGACAAAAAAAAATTACTATAGAAACATAACCTATAGCTTTGTTTTAAATGGTTTTTCTTAGAGTATTAACTTTAAGGTTTTGTTGGGGTATTTCATCTCGAGGATCCCACTCACTACTGAAGCCTTCAATAAATTCATACACTCCATAAACTATACAAACCATAGACCTGCAAGCCCCACCATCTACCTGTGTAGACCCTTCTTCTCCAGATTCATGACCCTCATCCATTGCAGGTTCCTAAACATCTTCCACCATGTTGGTGCTGTACATACTGTTGTACTCGGCAGTTTAATCCATGATTTATGGCAGAAATTGACCAAACTGCTTTGTAGGATGAAGAAGATTTGGTCAGGTTGAATTTTAACATTCGCAGTTGCTCTTACCGGAGATAAGAAACCGCTATAGGTGACTTTTGACTTCTTTCCATGAGATAAGTCACGTATGGGATGAAAGCACGTCAGCCTATACTATACCAAGTATCCTTGTAAGATCTTGAGAAGGTGGTGTCATCTCAGGTTCTTCTAGCTCTTACGATCACCGGTCACATCTGTGGCCCCCACAGGCAGATTAGGCATCACCTGCTCACCACTGTAGCGTAGAAGACGCCCTGATATAGAGGAATTAGGGGGGTGTTCAGGCTACTCTCATTAAAAACTCTTTTTTTTTTTCCAGGTCGTAAGAAGAAGATGAGCGCCTAATTGAATATTTTATCCCAAGACTTTCTTTTCTAAATCTCGTAGGTGCCGTCTATGTCCCATTTCTGCCCAGGATTCATATTTATCCAATCCGTGCCCCTTTGTGTTGTCCCTCACCTGTGTGTCCCCCTACATCCCAATTCATCATTGTCTCACATTTCATATCACTTTAGGTAACACTGCCATGGAGTGTCTTAAGTTTACCCACCAAGTACCAAACTATAGGAAAGAAGCCATTTTGTACATGTGACCATCCGGTCTATCAGTTTGATACACGCTCCTTTCGAGTCTTAAGGTGTTGCCTACACCTGTCTTGGAAAAATATCATTGCGACCACTGCCAACATCTTACTGTTTGGACCCCTGGAATAGAACTCGGAGTAAATAGAGTAGAGGGAAAGTTTAAGTGATGTAGGGATGTGTGGAGGCCCTTTGCCCTTACCATTTGGTGTCCTTCTATTGGACGTGGTTGAAACTGTTGTATCTGCACTCCCTAGTGGCCCTGACCCGATCCATTAAGGTTTTAAACCTCGCACTTACATCTGTCTATTTAGAACACACAATGGCTGCCTCAGGGGGGGTGTGATGGTCACATGAAATACAAACTTCTGTACCCCCAACCAAAGGTCTGACTTTATAAGCTCACGGATCGAGGGGACAGAATGAAACGGGAGCCGAACTGGAATAAAAATACAATAATTGTATTTAAAATATGTAAATAAAGTGATCTTGACCTGTATCTCCAGAGTCTTCATTTTACTGCAAAATGTCTTGGTCACATGATCCAATATTTATGTATTTTCCATCGACCTTACCGGTACTGAGATATATTGAAGTGGGTCATCAAAGGAATGCTACCATTACGGATACACCTAATAAGATAGATCCGATGGTAGGTTGCCGCTAGAACTGTTAGCCCCAGTCATTAAATGTATTAGTAGTAATTCTTTATCTTTATGCAAATGATCAGCAGAGGCTACTGGGGCGTGAAGGAGCCTCTCTGTGAAGCGGGTGGGAAGGCTACTCCACGCCCTAGTAGCCTGTGTCGATCCCGCCTACCAGCTCTGCGCATGTGCAGCAGCTCTGGTTTCTGAGCCATGGCCTCGCCGCTATGCGCCTTCATTCTGCATAGACTATCCATGCACAGCCGCGCATGCGCAGATAAAGGACGCACAGCTGCTGGAAGGAATCCGATGAAAAGTCGCAGATAGGTGGGATCGACACTGACTACTGGGGAGGAGGCTAATTTGCATACATAAAAAAAATATAGAATAACTTAAGCACTTAATACCTCTAATGAATATGGGACTAACAGTTATAGCAGCAACCTACCATCAGATCATATTAGTTATATCCGTAATGGTAGCTCCTCAAGGTAACATCAAGATCATCTAAAGTCCTTCTCTGGGACCTGTATGTAGTCCTTACACAATGGGGCACATTTACTAAAGGTCCAAGTCGCTCTTTTTCGTCGGGTTTCCCAAAAATGACTATTTTGCACCGAATTGCCCGCGATCGGCGCATTGGCACCAGCATGCATGCAATGGAAATGGGTGGGCATGGCCATCGGAAAACCCGATGGATTCGGTAAAACCGGGGTATTTAAAAAACAAAAATGTGTCGCTTGACACGCGCTTACATGCATCGGGAATAGGTTGGTGAACTCCGGCGGACCTCGGCGCAGCAGCAACAGGCGCACCTCGGCGCAGCAGAGACACCTGGTGGACATCAGGCGCACTACCTTAGTGAATCGTCGGAAGACCCGAATCCTCGACGGAGAACGCGCCGCTGGATCGCGACAGGACCAGGTAAGTAAATGTGCCCCAATCTGTCCATGCACCCTCTACTTATAGGGCGTGTACAAATTGCCAAATCATCCTACAAGTAACCCAGCATCGTGTAGGGCACACCATAAGCTTTCTAGCCATTTAGACCTCTGTTCTTCACGGAGGTTTATCTTTCCCCGTGTGTGCGGCCCGTGTGCCGCTATTCTCTATGGAGGGGGAGAGGGGTCATCTCCTCCTCCTCCTCTCCAGCGCATGGCGGTATGCCCGCACGCCCGGCGTACCGCTGTGTGTATGGACCCTAATGATGAGGGATACCTTTATGCAATTACATTGTAACACTGAATTGAATAAGTGAAAATACCAATAATTGAGTGTGAAAAATGCACATCACAAGCCCCGCCCCGCGTGTGGTGGAGGATACAAACGTTCACTTACTGATTACATGCACCACGCAGTTATGTAAATCTGTGAAAAATACTAAGGAGGCCGACAGCGACCAAAATAGTGAACCAATGCATCCATCACACAGTTGATAATAGAACAGACCAAAGTGGATGCATATGAAGGTCAAAAATATAATAATAATAATAATAATAATAGTTAAAATAAAATCTTTCTTTATTCGGCGGCATCAAATTCTGTAGCTTTACATATCATAGGGGACATGAACAAGTATAATAATGTACAAAAGTACAAGATACACGACTGTACCATGCTGTCCAGCGCATTTAGCATACACTATACTTCATAACACTAATGCAGAATCCGGGTTATCCGTAACCCCTTCCTGACTGATGGGCATTGGTGCCTGAATGTCCAGGTCAATTTTTGACGTTCTGCTTTGCGCTTCTTCAAGTGACGATATCTCAAGAAAAGCTTTACATATCATAAGAATTTTTACTTTTTTCATGACATGTGAAACTTTAACTTGATAGGATGGTTTTATTCATCACTGTATATACTCGAGTATAAGCAGAGGGTGGGAAATGCATTGGTCACAGCCTCCAGCCAGTATATAACCTGCAGCCCCTGCCCCCCCAAGTATATAGCCTGAAGCCCCCCCAGTATATAACCTGCAGCCCCTGCCCCCCCAAGTATATAGCCTGCAGCCCCTGCCCCCCCCATATATAGCCAGCAGCCCCTGCCCCCCCAGTATATAGCCAGCAGCCCCTGCCCCCCCAGTATATAGCCAGCAGCCCCTGCCCCCCCAGTATATAGCCAGCAGCCCCTGCCCCCCAGTATATAGCCAGCAGCCCCTCCCCCCCCAGTATATAGCCAGCAGCCCCTCCCCCCCAGTATATAGCCAGCAGCCCCTGCCCCCCCCCAGTATATAGCCAGCAGCCCCTGCCCCCCCAGTATATAGCCAGCAGCCCCTGCCCCCCCAGTATATAGCCAGCAGCCCCTGCCCCCCCAGTATATAGCCAGCAGCCCCTGCCCCCCCCCCCCAGTATATAGCCAGCAGCCCCTGCCCCCTCCCCAGTATATAGCCAGCAGCCCCTGCCCCCCCCAGTATATAGCCAGCAGCCCCTTCCCCATATTTTTGCACTAAATTGCATTGTAAAAACCTTTAGTTAAGTTGTGTCTTAAAACTGTCCAGATATGGGCCCAATTTATCTGCTTTTGGCATAAAATAAAATGCCTGATTATGTGACATAGATAAACTACCATAACAATACTAGTTACTAAAATACATCTTTAAAAAAAAAACATAATCTCTATCTCTGAATTAGTTGTTGCGATTTCAAAGTCTCCGTCATGTAGTAATTCATGTAGGGCTGCACCTGCCTCCTCTACATCATTACTAACATCAATCTAACAACTTTTATTTATTTTTTTTCTCTAAAAGTTTTTCTAAATTTATAGATGGTCCGATGGTTGTGACCTGAGGTGGGGTGAAGCAGAAGTTAGGGTTAGGTTTTGGACATAGTTGCTCCTCATGTGGGTACTTCCTATAGTTTGTGAGAACACAGTACTGACCCTCCGTATTGTATGTAACCTTTAAAAGCAGAGATTTTATTCCATAGTATTAAAAGCATGATAGGGATGCCATGACCAAAAAATCTGACGCGTTTCAGGTCAGAACGACCCTTCATCGTAGTACATGTACAATGTAAGGGTCGTTCTAACCTGAAACGCGTCCGTTTTTTTTCTAAGATTTTTTTTGGCATGGCATCCCTATCATACTTTTAATACTATGGAATAAAATTTGTTGCTTTTAATCTCCATCATTTTGTGGATTTGGTCGAGTGCTGGTAAGGAGTACTGGACAGTGGGCCGCCATCATTTTTGATGTTCTCAGTAGGGTCCAGAGCTTGGCTGTCGCCAGAATCGCTGTCCGGTCTGCCAGACTGATGGAATTACGCTTTGCCCACTTCCGTTGGTACTAATAACTGTTGGCGTGCCGGATGGATTTGCAGGGACTTCCAATTTGCAAGTACAAAACCAAAGTCGGGGTCACAAGCAAGTTTGCGGAGTCGCAACCAGGTATGGAACACATTCCCTTCGTTACAGGAACTGGTTTAGTTGAGTGAGAGTCTTCTGGCGATGACTGGCGTCCTTTTGGAATTGTAAATATGCCCATTTTTGTACATTGAGAAATAAAAATGTTCTGACTATTCGAAACCGTCTACACCACATGGTGGATTGAGCGATGGAGGATTTTTGAGAAGGAAGGATAACGGAATTGTATTGGTGAGCTCCACTCGCATGACTTTTTGAACCATTATAAATTAGATGTTTGGATGATCGTGGGACCCGTCCAGGACCGTTTGTATAGACACAGACTGAGAAGGTGCGACACTTGTGTGATGTTTTTTTTTTTTTTTGTCTCTTTACGGATACTTTGCCACTTACATTTGGTTTTCTCCTGGGTTAAAAACAGGTAGCGACATTGTAAAGGAAACATACAGAATGTCATTGAGTGAACAGGCACCCGGCGGTAGGCAGCACCCACATTTGGACGTGATGTCACAACACCTAAGTTTCTAATGGCGGCGACAGCCTCAATGTGGATTATCTGGGACATTCGCTCCATTCTGTGGACAATATCATCGGATCAAGTCACCATCTTTGGCGATATCAGGGATCTAACCATCTACAATATCCCCAACGACATTAGTAATAGTGCGGAGAACATGGCGGCCATAGGCAGGGCAGATGACTTCCATTCCCCCTTCACATTTTATATACAGTAAACTTTTCCTCCTTAGCAAGACCTTCAACACCCTGCAGGATAGGATTTAAAACATAGCGCCCTTCTCTTTGGTCACCAATATGTCTACGAATTGTTTCCAGATCAGCCCTAATCCAAATTTACATCCCGGACCCAAATATCCTCAAGATTCATCCAATTATCCCGTCTAAAATTTGGTGTTTTCTAGACTTAAGGGCTTCTCATGACCTGCGCACGGGTCTTGAATTCTGCTATGGAAGCTTTAAATCCTATATATCTACAGGGAGGATACATTGGTGTCAGCGCAAAATACATATTCAAGTTCAATACAACAGGGACATGAATACATTGTACATGGATGAAGAGATAGATGCGGCTGTGAGGCCACTCCAGGGGCGTTGCTAGGGTGGAAAAACATCCGGGGCACGGGCCCCAATGCATGTGTATCAGACTTTTAGTAATGCCCCCCTGTACATAACCCCCTCACATGTGCTTGTGCCAATAACAACCTGCCAGTGTATACAGCTACAGAAACCACAGGAGAAATCCCTACTTTTTCCCTCCAGTGACTGCAGGTGACGTCTCCTCCATCTTCTCCATTAGGCATCACCACATCTTATGTTCCCCATTGTCTCTACATCTTGGACAGTGTTATCTGGCTGCTGCCCCCAACAATCTCCCCCAAATACTGTAAGGCTTGTTACCCATCACACTGGTCTCACTGGAAACGCAAATGAGATCAAACTGAGGCCTGTTCTAGTGCCACGTGTGAACACGCCCCAAGAAATGTCCCCCACACAGCCCCCCAGTAACGTGCCCCACACAGCCACAAATCAATGACCCCCATACATCTACCACCCCCAAAATGTTCCCCACACAGCTACCCCCAGTAGCTAATGTGCCCCCACACAGCCCCCCCAGTAGCTAATGTGCCCCCACACAGCTACCCTCAGTAGCTAATGTGCCCCCACACAGCCCCCCTCAGTAGCTAATGTCCCCCACACAGCCCCCCCAGTAGCTAATGTGCCCCCACACAGCTACCCTCAGTAGCTAATGTGCCCCCACACAGCCCCCCTCAGTAGCTAATGTCCCCCACACAGCCCCCCTCAGTAGCTAATGTCCCCCACACAGCCCCCCCAGTAGCTAATGTCCCCCACACAGCTACCCCCAGTAGCTAATGTGCCCCCACACAGCTCCCCCAGTAAGTAATGTCCCCCACACAGCCCCCCCAGTAAGTAATGTCCCCCACACAGCCCCCCCAGTAAGTAATGTCCCCCACACAGCCCCCCACAGTAAGCAATGTCCCCCACACAGCCCCCCCCATTAAGTAATGTCCCCCACACAGCCCCCCCCATTAAGTAATGTCCCCCACACAGCCCCCCCATTAAGTAATGTCCCCCACACAGCCCCCCCCCATTAAGTAATGTCCCCCACACAGCCCCCCCATTAAGTAATGTCCCCCACACAGCCCCCCCCCCCCATTAAGTAATGTCCCCCACACAGCCCCCCCCATTAAGTAATGTCCCCCACACAGCCCCCCCCATTAAGTAATGTCCCCCACACAGCCCCCCCAGTAGCTAATGTGCCCCCACACAGCCCCCCCAGTAGCTAATGTGCCCCCACACAGCCCCCCAGTAGCTAATGTGCCCCCACACAGCCCCCCCTGTAGCTAATGTGCCCCCACACAGCCCCCCCTGTAGGTAATGTCCCCCACACAGCCCCCCCTGTAGGTTATGTCCCCCACACAGCCCCCCCTGTAGGTTATGTCCCCCACACAGCCCCCCCTGTAGGTTATGTCCCCCACACAGCCCCCCCTGTAGGTTATGTCCCCCACACAGCCCCCCCTGTAGGTTATGTCCCCCACACAGCCCCACTTACCTCAATGATGCAGGTCTATGTGTTCACTGTGTGTTTCCCCGGCAGGTCATGTGACCATCCATGACATCATCACAGGTCCTTCAGAGTATTATTCCTCCGGAGGCTGCAGCCCCTGCTGGGGAAAACAGTGACTGCACTCCTTCTCATCACCATCTGTGGAGATCGTGATCAGAGAGAGGAGGATGCGCAGGGGAGATCCGGGGCTCCAGCCTAGCGACGCCCCTGGGCCACTCTGATGACTTGATGAGCGTAGGGCCCTCACAGTGGCTGACGTGAATGAATTGTTAGTAGGTGATCTTGGTGTTTGGGAGAAGCATCAAGCATGACATGACTCCAAGCGTTGGGCCAAGTGCTGGGCTTTATCAGGATACAGATTCCATTTTAGACACCTCCAAGGTGTTGAGATAGGAAATTACTGGAACAACAAGTTAGTAAATAACAATACAAGTTCCCTTGGACTGAAACCTGAAATATAAGAGGTAAAATTAAGATATTGGTGAAGCATCTCCGAGGCCTTCAGTGAATTCTTCGCGAGTTCTTGGAAAGTCTTCCATGGGTTGGTCTGCTCATAAAAAACATAACAAGTCAGTTAGTGTAAATTAATAAAAATTGTTATTCTACTTAAAGGGAATCTGTCACCACTCCTATAGAGCCCTAGAAACTATCTGACACCTTATTTTAGCTAAAAATAGTTTCCCTCAGATCCTCATAAAATCAGAGTTATAAACTTGCCTGGTATCTATGCATCATTGGTGCAAGTCAAGGGGCGTGGCCTATTGTCATATGACCAGAGTGACGTCATCACAGTTCCTTAAGCTTCCTAACATTAGCAAATTGTACCCCATGTACATATCTGACCACAAAAAAACAATCACAGCAGCCTGTATAGACTTCTACTCCTCGCCATGCAGGCTGCTGTGATTTCATGAGATATATGCTTGGTGTACAGTTTGTTAACGCTAAAAAACTATTTTTAGCTAAAATAAAGGTGTCAGTTAGTTACTAGGGTTCTACGGGAAGCTGTCACTACCTGTATTTGTGAAAAATGTGGTGATGGATTCCCTTTAAAGAAGACCTGTCACCCATAAAAAAGCACTAGGAGCTGCTCCTAGCACTACCGCATTCTTAGCAGTGATAAACTTTATTTGTTCAGAAATACTACAGGTAGTCTTATTGATGGAGGGGAAATATGATATAGTGGGTATCAGTGAAAAATGGCTGGACGATAGCTATGACTGGGGGGTTAATAGTTGGATGGTTTCAGTCTTTATAGAAATGATTGTAAAGAAAAAGGGGGCCTCAATTCCATCCTGTGAGATGGCATTAATGAGGAAAATCAGATTGTGGCGGGGAGGGGAATAATACAATATTATTAGGCATCGAAATTATCCGAGTATAATGGAGGCAGCAGAAGAAATGCTGAGAAGTCAAATAGATGCGGCCTCAAACACATGGAAGTGCTCATCATGGGGGACTTCAATTACCTCGATATAGACTGGGGGGGGGGGGCAGATCTGCAGGTCCTTCAAAGGCAGAAGGTTTTTGGCAATAACAAAAGACAATTCTCTGTCACAAATGGTACAAGACCCAACAAGAGGGGGGGGGGGCACTTCTGGACCTTATTTTGACCAATAGACCTGACAGGGTATGAAAATTACAGGTTGGGGGGGGGGGGGGACCTGAGTAATAAAGACCACAATATCATTCACTTTGAATTAATTTTCAATATGACTTTCAGAAGAAGCAACAGGAACTCTGATCTTCAGGAGGGCAAATTTTGAGCAGATAAGATCACCTTATAGGCATGAACTGGGACAATGTTCTTAAAAATAAAAGCAACGAAAATAAATGAGTTGTTTTTAAACATATTCTAAAAAGTTCCTATGAAAAACATGGGAATAAGCACAATAGAAAGAGCAAAAGGTCAATGTGGTAACTAGTACTGTAAAGCGGGCAATAAACGAGGCAGCGTTAAAGCGATGAGGCGTTACAGGATTATAAAGAGAAGAATAAATCCTGTAAAAAAGCACACAAAAGCAGCAAAAACAAAAAAAACTTCTTCCCTTTTGCCAGCTTCTGGCGCTAATAACTTTTTCATACTTTGGTGCACGGAGCTGTGGGTGGTGTCATTTTTTGAGACTTTCAGTGCTACCATTTTTAGGTCTGTATGGCCTATTGATCACTTTTTATTATATTTCTAATATTTTGCAAAATGGCAAAAATGTGGCATTTTCAAATTTGGGCACTATTTTCTGTTATAGTTTTCAATTCAGTGAAAAAAAGGTTATTATATTTTGATAGATCGGACATTTTCTAACACGGCAATACTTTATGTGTTTATGACTTTTACTGTTTATTTATTTGTATATCAGTTCTAGGGAAAGGTGAGTGATTTGTATTTTTATTTTTTTTTTATAGAATTTTTTTTTTTTTACAATTTTTCAGACCCCTTGGGTACTTTAACCCTTCAGTTGTCTGATTGATCCTACCATATACTGCCATACTACCCCCCTCCGCTAATGGGCATACAGTAAGGGGTTAAACAATGTGAAGGGTCCTAGATTTCCAAAACAATAGTGGAAAATTCGACGTCATCGGGGATGTTGGGAATTACTAATTTGCAGAAGTCATAACAACTGTTCTGTGCTGAAAAATTATTAACACTAGTTATCACATCTTAACAGTCCCCATAGGGGGCGATTAATTACTAATTTTATTATAACAATTATTGAAATAACAGCGCCAACGATCAAAAGCGCATGAATACGGTAGGCACGTAGACGGTAAAGGATATACAGAATGGAAAAGATGGCAAAGATGGCCCACAGACAAGATATTAAAAAATTATAATCACAATAATTATAGATAATATATAGAGTTATAAATAATACCTCAACAATAATCCTGCGGAGAGGACATCTATTGTGTACATCCATGGCCCACATCCAAAAACAGAAGGCTTGAAAAAAGGCAGAGACAGCTGCCGCACGTCAGGATCTCTCTGCTACCGGCTTCGAAATAATCCACAAGAGGAAACAACAAGTAGTTAAAGCTAAAAGAGCGCCTTTTTCTCTCTCTTGGCGCCAAATGTCTCCCTTGCTTTGCATTACGCCACATCATCATTATACTATCCTCGGATTGGCTGTGCCAGGAACACGTAACACACAGCACACAATACGCCCCCAAGATGTGACCTCCTCCGGAAGGGTTTTAGTTCCCTATAATAAAATGGTAGCGGCTAAATCCTATAACTCAGAGGGACCCTGTGACATCACCGAGTCACGTGACGTACTGCAACCACGTGACCACATGGTGGCGCCAAATGCTTCTGAGGAGCTGTCTCTCTCCCTCTCAGCCTCTTTTTAGCTGTGTAATGGCTGATCGAGTCTGTGCCTTACAGCAGGTATTTATCCTGAATGCTGAGGTGGGGTGATGCTGGCTGCACATACATATGTGGGACAGTTCAGTTAGCTATGGTGTGTGGCAAAACGATATCAGCGTGTGGGTGATGAGGAGAGTGAAGATGGCTGCGGGGGCTAGGGGGGCAGAGATGGCTGCGGGGGCTAGGTGAGATGGGGGCAGAGATGGCTGCGGGGCTAGGTGAGATGGGGGCAGAGATGGCTGCGGGGGCTAGGTGAGATGGGGGCAGAGATGGCTGCGGGGGCTAGGGGGGGCAGAGATGGCTGCGGGGGCTAGGTGAGATGGGGGCAGAGATGGCTGCGGGGCTAGGTGAGATGGGGGCAGAGATGGCTGCGGGGGCTAGGTGAGATGGGGGCAGAGATGGCTGCGGGGGCTAGGTGAGATGGGGCAGAGATGGCTGGGGGGGGGCAGAGATGGCTGGGGGGGGCAGAGATGGCTGGGGGGGGGCAGAGATGGCTGGGGGGGGGCAGAGATGGCTGGGGGGGGCAGAGATGGCTGCGGGGGCATGGTGAGGGGGGCAGAGATGGCTGCGGGGGCTTGGTGAGGGGGGGCAGAGATGGCTGCGGGGGCTAGGTGAGATGGGGGCAGAGATGGCTGCGGGGGCATGGTGAGATGGGGCAGAGATGGCTGCGGGGGCATGGTGAGGGGGGGCAGAGATGGCTGCGGGGGCATGGTGAGGGGGGGCAGAGATGGCTGCGGGGGCATGGTGAGGGGGGGCAGAGATGGCTGCGGGGGCTAGGTGAGATGGGGCAGAGATGGCTGCGGGGGCATGGTGAGGGGGGGCAGAGATGGCTGCGGGGGCTAGGTGAGATGGGGCAGAGATGGCTGCGGGGGCTAGGTGAGATGGGGCAGAGATGGCTGGGGGGGGCAGAGATGGCTGGGGGGGGGGCAGAGATGGCTGGGGGGGGGGCAGAGATGGCTGCGGAGGCTAGGTGAGGGGGGGGGGGCACGATGGCTATATACTCCAGGGTGGGTGGCACGATGGCTGTATACTACAGGGGAGGGAGGCACGATGGCTGTATACTACAGGGGGGGGCACGATGGCTATATACTACAGGGGAGGGAGGCACGATGGCTATATACTACAGGGGGGGGCACGATGGCTATATACTACAGGGGAGGGAGGCACGATGGCTATATACTACAGGGGGGGGCACGATGGCTATATACTACAGGGGAGGGAGGCACGATGGCTATATACTACAGGGGAGGGAGGCACGATGGCTATATACTACAGGGGAGGGAGGCACGATGGCTATATACTACAGGGGAGGGAGGCACGATGGCTATATACTACAGGGGAGGGAGGCACGATGGCTATATACTACAGGGGGGGCACGATGGCTATATACTACAGGGGAGGGAGGCAGGATGGCTATATACTACAGGGGGGGCACGATGGCTATATACTACAGGGGGGGCACGATGGCTATATACTACAGGGGGGGGCACGATGGCTATACACTACAGGGGAGGGGGGCACGATGGCTATACACTACAGGGGAGGGGGGCACGATGGCTATACACTACAGGGGAGGGGGGCACGATGGCTATACACTACAGGGGAGGGGGGCACGATGGCTATACACTACAGGGGAGGGGGGCACGATGGCTATACACTACAGGGGAGGGGGGCACGATGGCTATACACTACAGGGGAGGGGGGCACGATGGCTATACACTACAGGGGAGGGGGGCACGATGGCTATACACTACAGGGGAGGGGGGCACGATGGCTATACACTACAGGGGAGGGGGGCACGATGGCTATACACTACAGGGGAGGGGGGCACGATGGCTATACACTACAGGGGAGGGGGGCACGATGGCTATACACTACAGGGGAGGGGGGCACGATGGCTATACACTACAGGGGAGGGGGGCACGATGGCTATACACTACAGGGGAGGGGGGCACGATGGCTATACACTACAGGGGAGGGGGGCACGATGGCTATACACTACAGGGGAGGGGGGCACGATGGCTATACACTACAGGGGAGGGGGGCACGATGGCTATACACTACAGGGGAGGGGGGCACGATGGCTATACACTACAGGGGAGGGGGGCACGATGGCTATACACTACAGGGGAGGGGGGCACGATGGCTATACACTACAGGGGAGGGGGGCACGATGGCTATACACTACAGGGGAGGGGGGCACGATGGCTATACACTACAGGGGAGGGGGGCACGATGGCTATACACTACAGGGGAGGGGGGCACGATGGCTATACACTACAGGGGAGGGGGGCACGATGGCTATACACTACAGGGGAGGGGGGCACGATGGCTATACACTACAGGGGAGGGGGGCACGATGGCTATACACTACAGGGGAGGGGGGCACGATGGCTATACACTACAGGGGAGGGGGGCACGATGGCTATACACTACAGGGGAGGGGGGCACGATGGCTATACACTACAGGGCGGCTGGGTGCTACACTCAGTTGAAGGAACCTGCCACCAATTGACCTTAGTTGGTAGGTCCATGCTGGTTGGTTTCCTTTAACCCCATAGCGCAATAAGACGTACCCTTACGTCTTACTGCACATGGGGGAGTATGAAGAGGGCTCACGGGCTGAGCCCTCTTCATACTCACCGGGCATTTGCTTCATAACGAAGCAAACGCCCGTCGCTAACACCCGCGATCGCCGCCGGCAGTCACCGGGGAGCGGCGATCCGTTGCCATGACAGCCTGGGATCACACAAAGATCCGAGGCTGTCATGATCGAGGCTATCTATTATAATGTGCGATCTGCACATTATAATAGATGGTATGCAAAATCCCCATATACTGCCATACTGTAGTATGGCAGTATATGGTAGGATCAATCAGACAACCTAGGGTTAAAGTACCCTAGGGAGTCTGAAAAATAGTAAAAAAAATAAATAAAAAAAGTAAAAAAAAAAAAATTATATTAAAAAAACATAAAAATTCTAATCACCCCCCTTTCCCTAGAACTGATATAAATATAAATAAACCGTAAAAATCATAAACATGTAAGGTATCGCCGCGTCCGAAAATGCCCGATCTATCAAAATATAATAACCGTTATTCACTGCGTTTAACCCCGTAGCGGAAAATAGCGCCCGAAGTCGCAAATTTTGAAAAATAGAAAAAAATCTGTAAAAAGTGATCAAAAGGTCGCACAGTCCTAAAAATAGAAGCATTGAAAACGTCATCAGAAGTCGCAAAAAATGACACCACTCACAGTTCCATACACCAATGGATGAAAAAGTTATTAGCACAAGAACACGGCAAAATGACGAATTTTTTTTCTGTACAGGAGGTTTTAATTTTTGTAAATGTATGAAAACATTATAAAACCTATACAAATTTGGTATCCTCGTGATCGTATTGACCCAATGAATGAAATAGACCTGTCATTTGGGGCGCACAGTGAAAGCTGTAAAAACCAAGCCCACAAGAAATGGCGCAAATGTGTTTTTTCATCATTTTCACTGCATTTAGAATTTTTTTCCTGCTTCCCAGTACACGGCATGGAATATTTAATACCATCACTACGAAGTGCAATTTGTTACGCAGAAAATAAGCCATCACACAGCTCTGTACACGGAAAAATAAAAAAGTTATAGATTTTTGAAGGTGGGGAGTGAAAAATAAAAACGCAAAAACGAAAAAGGGCCTGGTCCTTAAGGGGTTAAAGGACATATAACACCAGGATAATGGATTGTAAACCAAGCACACTGACATACTGGTGTGTGCCCCCTCTGGCAGATTTTGCTCTTTAGCTTCTTACTCCCTTTTTAAAAAAAAAAAATATATATATATATAATATATGAGCCTGAGTGGCCCCTGGCTCCATAGGTGCTAATGGAGACTGGAGCCCCTGAGGCTCATCTGCATAATGTTAAAAGCCTAAGAGCATAACAAGCTTAAAGAACAGCAGATCCTGCCAGAGGGGGCACACGCAATCATGTTAGTGTGCTTGGTTTATAATGTTTCATCCTGGTGATAGATGTCCTTTATGGGAGGCCTCTACTGGAATAAAAGCTATAACCTGATTACACCGATAGAGGCCTAAATGCTGTAAATGCCTATTTCGCCATTAAGTCTAAATACAGCCATGGATACACTAAAACAGCCCTTTCATTTTTCCCATCCTACAATCTACTTCTATGCCTGGCGGTAATATTGTGTGTGTTTTTTGTCACTCCTTTAGATTCTATTCTGTATGGGATCCTGGAGGCAGCACGTTACCACAAAGGGAGAAAAAGTAGAAAAGAAGATCACAGCTACACGGACAGCAGAACAAAAAGTCCTTAAAGAGGACAATCACCATGGTAAACTTGTTTTATTGAACTTCCCACCATGTGGGGGCTTGCTTCATGGCACTTTTGCCTGCAGCAAGGGAGTGGTCATGCATTTACGCTAATCTTCTCTTACACTGTGTCATCAGCGGTAGACAGTGTCATTGAAGATACTGAAGCCGTGGTGTATGCAGAGTGTGATCTCGCTGTGCTACAGCCAACACGACCACACTGCCTCCTACATGACTGGAAGTTTAGTAAAGCATATTTAACATGGTGATAAGTCCTCTTTTAAAAATGTGCTTCGTTATACCCTTGGCCTCTGAGGCCAGTAGAAGACTGCAGCAGGCCTGGAGATTGTCCTGCTTTTGAGGCAATGTTCTATTGTGCCATATTAAAAAAAAGTTGAATAAATTTATATTAAAAATGTCCTTTTATTTTTTCTCACTTCAGTTGTTGAACATTCTATCCCTCTCTGTACAGCCTAGAATAGTGACAGCTCCGGTCTATCCCTCTCTGTACAGCCTAGAATAGTGACAGCTCCGCTCTATCCCTCTCTGTACAGCCTAGAATAGTGACAGCTCCGCTCTATCCATCTCTGTACAGCCTAGAATAGTGACAGCTCCGCTCTATCCCTCTCTGTACAGCCTAGAATAGTGACAGCTCCGCTCTATCCCTCTCTGTACAGCCTAGAATAGTGACAGCTCCGCTCTATCCCTCTCTGTACAGCCTAGAATAGTGACAGCTCCGCTCTATCCCTCTCTGTACAGCCTAGAATAGTGACAGCTCTGCTCTATCCCTCTCTGTACAGCCTAGAATAGTGACAGCTCCGCTCTATCCCTCTGTACAGCCTAGAATAGTGACAGCTCCGCTCTATCCCTCTCTGTACAGCCTAGAATAGTGACAGCTCTGCTCTATCCCTCTCTGTACAGCCTAGAATAGTGACAGCTCCGCTCTATCCCTCTCTGTACAGCCTAGAATAGTGACAGCTCTGCTCTATCCATCTCTGTACAGACTAGAATAGTGACAGCTCCGCTCTATCCATCTCTGTACAGCCTAGAATAGTGACAGCTCCGCTCTATCCCTCTCTGTACAGCCTAGAATAGTGACAGCTCCGCTCTATCCCTCTCTGTACAGCCTAGAATAGTGACAGCTCTGCTCTATCCCTCTCTGTACAGCCTAGAATAGTGACAGCTCCGCTCTATCCCTCTCTGTACAGCCTAGAATAGTGACAGCTCTGCTCTATCCCTCTCTGTACAGCCTAGAATAGTGACAGCTCCGCTCTATCCCTCTCTGTACAGCCTAGAATAGTGACAGCTCTGCTCTATCCATCTCTGTACAGACTAGAATAGTGACAGCTCCGCTCTATCCATCTCTGTACAGCCTAGAATAGTGACAGCTCCGCTCTATCCCTCTCTGTACAGCCTAGAATAGTGACAGCTCCGGTCTATCCCTCTCTGTACAGCCTAGAATAGTGACAGCTCTGCTCTATCCCTCTCTGTACAGCCTAGAATAGTGACAGCTCCGCTCTATCCCTCTCTGTACAGCCTAGAATAGTGACAGCTCTGCTCTATCCCTCTCTGTACAGCCTAGAATAGTGACAGCTCCGCTCTATTCCTCTCTGTACAGCCTAGAATAGTGACAGCTCTGCTCTATCCCTCTCTGTACAGCCTAGAATAGTGACAGCTCTGCTCTATCCCTCTCTGTACAGCCTAGAATAGTGACAGCTCCGCTCTATCCCTCTCTGTACAGCCTAGAATAGTGACAGCTCCGCTCTATCCCTCTCTGTACAGCCTAGAATAGTGACAGCTCTGCGCTATCCATCTCTGTACAGCCTAGAATAGTGACAGCTCCGCTCTATCCCTCTCTGTACAGCCTAGAATAGTGACAGCTCCGCTCTATCCCTCTCTGTACAGCCTAGAATAGTGACAGCTCCGCTCTATCCCTCTCTGTACAGCCTAGAATAGTGACAGCTCCGCTCTATCCCTCTCTGTACAGCCTAGAATAGTGACAGCTCCGCTCTATCCCTCTATGTACAGCCTAGAATAGTGACAGCTCCGCTCTATCCCTCTGTGTACAGCCTAGAATAGTGACAGCTCCGCTCTATCCCTCTCTGTACAGCCTAGAATAGTGACAGCTCCGCTCTATCCCTCTCTGTACAGCCTAGAATAGTGACAGCTCCGCTCTATCCCTCTCTGTACAGCCTAGAATAGTTACAGCTCCGCTCTATCCCTCTCTGTACAGCCTAGAACAGTGACAGCTCCGCTCTATCCCTCTATGTACAGCCTAGAATAGTGACAGCTCTGCTCTATCCCTCTCTGTAGATCCTAGAATAGTGACAGCTCCGCTCTATCCATCTCTGTACAGCCTAGAATAGTGACAGCTCCGCTCTATCCCTCTCTGTAGATCCTAGAATAGTGACAGCTCCGCTCTATCCCTCTCTGTAGATCCTAGAATAGTGACAGCTCCGCTCTATCCATCTCTGTACAGCCTAGAATAGTGACAGCTCCGCTCTATCCCTCTCTGTAGATCCTAGAATAGTGACAGCTCCGCTCTATCCATCTCTGTACAGCCTAGAATAGTGACAGCTCCGCTCTATCCCTCTCTGTACAGCCTAGAATAGTGACAGCTCCGCTCTATCCCTCTCTGTAGATCCTAGAATAGTGACAGCTCCGCTCTATCCATCTCTGTACAGCCTAGAATAGTGACAGCTCCACTCTATCTGTCTCTATGTCCTGTACAGCCTAGAATAGTGACAGCTCCGCTCTATCCGTCTCTGTCCTGTACAGCCAAGAATAGTGACAGCTCCGCTCTATCCGTCTCTGTACAGCCTAGAATAGTGACAGCTCCGCTCTATCCCTCTCTGTACAGCCTAGAATAGTGACAGCTCCGCTCTATCCCTCTCTGTACAGCCTAGAATAGTGACAGCTCCGCTCTATCCGTCTCTGTACAGCCTAGAATAGTGACAGCTCCGCTCTATCCGTCTGTGTACAGCCTAGAATAGTGACAGCTCCGCTCTATCCCTCTCTGTACAGCCTAGAATAGTGACAGCTCCGCTCTATCCCTCTATGTACAGCCTAGAATAGTGACAGCTCCGCTCTATCCCTCTCTGTACAGCCTAGAATAGTGACAGCTCCGCTCTATCCCTCTCTGTACAGCCTAGAATAGTGACAGCTCCGCTCTATCCCTCTCTGTACAGCCTAGAATAGTGACAGCTCCGCTCTATCCCTCTCTGTACAGCCTAGAATAGTGACAGCTCCGCTCTATCCCTCTCTGTACAGCCTAGAATAGTGACAGCTCCGCTCTATCCCTCTATGTACAGCCTAGAATAGTGACAGCTCCGCTCTATCCCTCTGTGTACAGCCTAGAATAGTGACAGCTCTGCGCTATCCATCTCTGTACAGCCTAGAATAGTGACAGCTCCGCTCTATCCATCTCTGTACAGCCTAGAATAGTGACAGCTCCGCTCTATCCCTCTCTGTACAGCCTAGAATAGTGACAGCTCCGCTCTATCCCTCTGTGTACAGCCTAGAATAGTGACAGCTCTGCTCTATCCCTCTCTGTACAGCCTAGAATAGTGACAGCTCCGCTCTATCCCTCTCTGTACAGCCTAGAACAGTGACAGCTCCGCTCTATCCCTCTCTGTACAGCCTAGAATAGTGACAGCTCCGCTCTATCCCTCTCTGTACAGCCTAGAATAGTGACAGCTCTGCTCTATCCCTCTCTGTACAGCCTAGAATAGTGACAGCTCCGCTCTATCCGTCTCTGTCCTGTACAGCCTAGAATAGTGACAGCTCCGCTCTATCCCTCTCTGTACAGCCTAGAATAGTGACAGCTCCGCTCTATCCGTCTCTGTCCTGTACAGCCTAGAATAGTGACAGCTCCGCTCTATCCGTCTCTGTCCTGTACAGCCTAGAATAGTGACAGCTCCAGTCTGTCTCTGTCCTGTACATTCAGCTCTGGTCTAGTCTTTTCTGTACTGAACAGACTGCAATACTGATTCGTTTCTCTTCAGAATACATCAGGCTATAATAGTGACTTCAGGGAGCTCTCCTCCTGTTCCTTTAGTAGCCGGCTCTGTACTGAACAGAAGTTAAGTTTGCCCCTTAAGAAGCTACTCACGGTATAAGACCGTGAGTCACAAGAGTCAATTAAAAATGTGCATATCACACATTCAAATAACGGGACGCTAGCTTTCCTATCTGCCCGACCCAGGGTTTCGCCGGCAAGGCTTCTTCCGGGCGTTGTCGGAGAAACCCCGGGTCAGGCGGATAGAAAAGCTAGCGTCCCGTTATTTGAACGTGTGATATGCACATTTTTAATTGACTCCTGTGAGTATGATGAACTGAAATAAATTTTAACCTTGTTGGAACGTACCACACCACCTGGCTGCATATTTTCTCCCATCTACAATATAATTAAAGAAGGAGAATGAGAGTGCGATGGTGCTAGTGAATGGTGACATACTTTCAGCGGGAGAAACTGAAGATTGGTGCTGTTCATCGATGGTTTAAGATGGAATAATGAATAAGAAGAATAATATTGGGAGCTCCGGTCATAGTGAAATTATTTTCTCTATTTCTGTGGACTTTTTCTATATGAGGCGTCTATATCCCATCACTCAGAAGGACCTCTCCTACATGTGACCTTCTCACTACATAATAGATAGGAAAGGTCCTTCTGGGTTATAGGAAATAGTAATTTCTATATGAGGATCCTATAACTCAGAAAGACCTCTCCTACATGGGGCCTTCTCCCTGTATAATACATAGAAAAGGTCCTTCTGACATATGGGAAATAGTCATTTCTATATGAGGCGGCTAATCCCCATTACTCAGAAGGACCTTCTCCTGCATAACCCAATCTCCCCCTATAGTAGATAGAAAAGGTCCTTCTGGGTCATGGGAAATAGTCATTTCTATATGAGGCGGCTAATCCCCATTACTCAGAAGGACCTTCTCCTACATAACCCAATCTCCCCCTATAGTAGATAGAAAAGGTCCTTCTGGGTCATGGGAAATAGTCATTTCTATATGAGGAGGCTAAACCCCATTACTCAGAAGGACCTTCTCCTGCATAACCCAATCTCCCCCTATAGTAGGTAGAAAACATCCTTCTGTACAAGGGGAAATGGTAGTTTGGTACTTTAGTCAATGTTAAAAATTATACAAAATATAAATTAAGTGTGTATTTAGCATGAAGAAGCCAAAAACTCTCATAGATCAAGTCAAAACCAATAAGAGAATAAAGAGTCCCTCCAGGTCATGGGAAATAGACAGTTCATACAGAGCAGACTAATTCCCATGACTGGGGAGGACCAGGTCCCTCTGAGTTATAGGAAATAGTCTCCTTCATGTGAGAAGGCTAAATCCTATAATTATCCAGCACCTCGCCACTAGGGGGCGAATAGGTCCTTCCCAGTCATGGGAAATAGACAGCTCATACAGAGCCAGCTAAATCCCATGACTGGGGAGGACGGGTACCTCTGAGTCATGGGATTTAGTCACAACCATAATAAGATGTGATAACTATGTGTACAAGTTTGCTAAATGTTTGGCCACAAACGGCGTCATAGCTTGTGAATGAGGACCGGGAGATGAGAACGGGACCGGGACCGGGCAGTGCTTCACACAGACACAGGATTCGGGTCAACTGAATGGCTGCGGTCTGTTCACCCTTAACACCACACAGGTGCACGGTGCTACACCCAGAAGATACAGACGTATTCCGTGTAGAACCACAGGTCCCAGAACGGCTCATCAGATAAATGTAGCAGGTGATAATACAGACTTCCTCTATTCGGTAAAGTTAGAAGCCTACAGGAAGCCCCGGCAGCAGAGCGGCTCATGTTATACTATCCGTGCTTCCTGGATGATTTTACTTGTACAGAGTAAAGGAAGTCTGCAGTGTCGTAGTGCTGGGACCTGTGGTTCTACATGAAACATTTCACCTCCATGTTCTCCTGCTCACACAGCCTCAACCCATGTCCCCCTCCTCCTTACACAGCCAGCACGTCCTTGTCCCCCTCCTCCTTACACAGCCAGCACGTCCTTGTCCCCCTCCTCCTTACACAGCCAGCACGTCCTTCTCCCCCTCCTCCTTACACAGCCAGCACATCCTGGTCCCCCTCCTCCTTACACAGCCAGCGTGTCCTTGTCCCCCGCCTCCTTACACAGCCAGCGCGTCCTTGTCCCCCTCCTCCTTACACAGCCAGCGCGTCCTTGTCCCCCTCCTCCTTACACAGCCAGCACGTCCTTGTCCCCCTCCTCCTTACACAGCCAGCGCGTCCTTGTCCCCCTCCTCCTTACAGAGCCAGCACATCCTTGTCCCCCTCCTCCTTACACAGCCAGCGTGTCCTTGTCCCCCTCCTCCTTACACAGCCAGCGCGTCCTTGTCCCCCTCCTCCTTACACAGCCAGCGCGTCCTTGTCCCCCTCCTCCTTACACAGCCAGCGCGTCCTTGTCCCCCTCCTCCTTACGCAGCCAGCGCGTCCTTGTCCCCCTCCTCCTTACACAGCCAGCGCGTCCTTGTCCCCCTCCTCCTTACGCAGCCAGCGCGTCCTTGTCCCCCTCCTCCTTACGCAGCCAGCGCGTCCTTGTCCCCCTCGTCCTTACGCAGCCAGCACGTCCTTGTCCCCCTCCTCCTTAAACAGCCAGCGCGTCCTTGTCCCCCTCCTCCTTACACAGCCAGCACGTCCTTGTCCCCCTCCTCCTTATACAGCCAGCACGTTCTTGTCCCCCTCCTCCATACACAGCCAGCACGTCCATGTCCCCCTCCTCCTTACACAGCCAGCACGTCCTTGTCCCCCTCCTCCTTACACAGCCAGCACGTCCTTGTCCCCCTCCTCCTTACAAAGCCAGCACGTCCTTGTCCCCCTCCTCCTTACACAGCCAGCACGTCCTTGTCCCCCTCCTCCTTACACAGCCAGCACGTCCATGTCCCCCACCTCCCCACACTTACTCATTTGTCTCATTCCCTTTCCTTCTAGCAAAACTCTGCACCCCCCATGTCCTCCGCCACAGAGGACCTGCACCCCCCATGTCCTCCACCACAGGGAACCTGTAGCCTCCCCTCATTATGGAAATATCCAGCAGCCTCCCCTCATTAATCCAGTGTTTAGCAGTAGCCTCCCCTCATTGATGGAGTGTTTAGCAGTAGCCTGCCTCATTAATGCATTGTTTAGCAGTAGCCTCCCCTCATTAATGCAGTGTTTACCAGTAGCCTGCCTCATTAATGCATTGTTTAGCAGTAGCCTCCCCTCATTAATGCATTGTTTAGCAGTAGCCTCCCCTCATTAATGCAGTGTTTAAAAGTAGCCTCCCCTCATTTATCCAGTGTTTAGCAGTAGCCTCCCCTCATGAATGCAGTGTTTAGCAGTAGCCTCCCCTCATTAATGCAGTGTTTAGCAGTAGCCTCCCCTCATTGATGCAGTGTTTAGCAGTAGCCTCCCCTCATTAATGTAGTGTTTAGCAGTAGCCTCCCTCATTAATGCATTGTTTAGCAGTAGCCTCCCCTCATTAAGGCAATGTTTAGCAGAAGACTCCCCTCATTAATCCAGTGTTTAGCAGTAGCCTCCCCTCATTAATCCAGTGTTTAGCAGTAGCCTCCCCTCATTAATCCAGTGTTTAGCAGTAGCCTTCCTCATTAATGCATTGTTAAGCAGTAGCCTCCCCTCATTAAGGCAATGTTTAGCAGTAGCCTCCCCTCATTAATCCAGTGTTTAGCAGTAGCCTCCCCTCATTGATGGAGTGTTTAGCAGTAGCCTCCCCTCATTGATGCAGTGTTTAGCAGTAGCCTCCCCTCATTAATGCAGTGGCTGTGATAAGCTGTATACAGCAATGTACCGTCCACGGTTGTGATGAGCTGTATACAGGGATGTACCGGCAGTGGCTGTGATAAGCTGTATACAGGGATGTACCGGCAGTGGCTGTGATAAGCTGTATACAGGGATGTACCGGCAGTGGCTGTGATAAGCTGTATACAGGGATGTACCGGCAGTGGCTGTGATAAGCTGTATACAGGGATGTACCGGCAGTGGCTGTGATAAGCTGTATACAGGGATGTACCGGCAGTGGCTGTGATAAGCTGTATACAGGGATGTACCGGCAGTGGCTGTGATAAGCTGTATACAGGGATGTACCGGCAGTGGCTGTGATAAGCTGTATACAGCGATGTACCGGCAGTGGCTGTGATAAGCTGTGTACAGGGATGTACCGGCAGTGGCTGTGATAAACTATATACAGGGATGTACCGGCAGTGGCTGTGATAAACTGTATACAGGGATGTACCGGCAGTGGCTGTGATAAGCTGTATACAGGGATGTACCGGCAGTGGCTGTGATAAGCTGTATACAGTGATGTACCGGCAGTGGCTGTGATAAGCTGTATACAGTGATGTACCGGCAGTGGCTGTGATAAGCTGTATACAGGGATGTACCGGCAGTGGCTGTGATAAGCTGTATACAGCGATGTACCGGCAGTGGCTGTGATAAGCTGTACTGTATACAGGGATGTACCGGCAGTGGCTGTGATAAACTGTATACAGGGATGTACCGGCAGGGGCTGTGATAAGCTGTATACAGGGATGTACCGGCAGTGGCTGTGATAAGCTGTATACAGGGATGTACCGGCAGTGGCTGTGATTAGCTGTATACAGGGATGTACATGCAGTGGCTGTGATAAGCTGTATACAGGGATGTACCGGCAGTGGCTGTGATAAGCTGTATATAGCGATGTACCGGCAGTGACTGTGATAAGCTGTATACAGGGATGTACCGGCAGTGGCTGTGATAAGTTGTATACAGTGATGTACCGGCAGTGGCTGTGATAAGCTGTATACAGCGATGTACCGGCAGTGGCTGTGATAAGTTGTATACAGTGATGTATCGGCAGTGGCTGTGATAAGCTGTATACAGCGATGTACCGGCAGGGGCTGTGATAAGCTGTATACAGGGATGTACCGGCAGTGGCTGTGATAAGTTGTATACAGTGATGTACCGGCAGTGGCTGTGATAAGCTGTATACAGTGATGTACCAGCAGTGGCTGTGATAAGCTGTATACAGGGATGTACCGGCAGTGGCTGTGATAAGCTGTATACAGGGATGTACCAGCAGTGGCTGTGATAAGCTGTATATAGGGATGTACCGGCAGTGGCTGTGATAAGCTGTATACAGGGATGTAGCGGCAGGGGCTGTGATAAGCTGTATACAGTGATGTACCGGCAGTGGCTGTGATAAGCTGTATACAGGGATGTACCGGCAGTGGCTGTGATAAGCTGTATACAGGGATGTACCGGCAGAGGCTGTGATAAGCTGTATACAGGGATGTACCGGCAGTGGCTGTGATAAGCTGTATACAGGGATGTACCGGCAGTGGCTGTGATAAGCTGTATACAGGGATGTACCGGCAGTGGCTGTGATAAGCTGTATACAGGGATGTACCGGCAGTGGCTGTGATAAGCTGTATACAGGGATGTACCGGCAGTGGCTGTGATAAGCTGTATACAGTGATGTACCGGCAGTGGCTGTGATAAGCTGTATACAGGGATGTACCGGCAGTGGCTGTGATAAGCTGTATACAGGGATGTACCGGCAGTGGCTGTGATAAGCTGTATACAGGGATGTAGCGGCAGGGGCTGTGATAAGCTGTATACAGTGATGTACCGGCAGTGGGTGTGATAAGCTGTATAGAGGGATGTACCGGCAGTGGCTGTGATAAGCTGTATACAGCGATGTACCGGCGGTGGCTGTGATAAGCTGTATACAGGGATGTACCGGCAGTGGCTGTGATAAGCTGTATACAGGGATGTACAGGCAGTGGCTGTGATAAGCTGTATACAGGGATGTACCGGCAGTGGCTGTGATAAGCTGTATACAGGGATGTACCGGCAGTGGCTGTGATAAGCTGTATACAGGGATGTACCGGCAGGGGCTGTGATAAGCTGTATACAGGGATGTACAGGCAGTGGCTGTGATAAGCTGTATACAGGGATGTACCGGCAGTGGCTGTGATAAGCTGTATACAGGGATGTACCGGCAGTGGCTGTGATAAGCTGTATACAGGGATGTACCGGCAGTGGCTGTGATAAGCTGTATACAGTGATGTACCGGCAGTGGCTGTGATAAGCTGTATACAGTGATGTTCCGGCAGTGGCTGTGATAAGCTGTATACAGCGATGTACTGGCAGAGGCTGTGATAAGCTGTATACAGGGATGTACCGGCAGTGGCTGTGATAAGCTGTATACAGGGATGTACAGGCAGTGGCTGTGATAAGCTGTATACAATGATGTACAGGCAGTGGCTGTGATAAGCTGTATACAGGGATGTACCGGCAGTGGCTGTGATAAGCTGTATACAGGGATGTACCGGCAGTGGCTGTGATAAGCTGTATATAGGGATGTACCGGCAGTGGCTGTGATAAGCTGTATACAGGGATGTACAGGCAGTGGCTGTGATAAGCTGTATACAATGATGTACAGGCAGTGGCTGTGATAAGCTGTATACAGGGATGTACCGGCAGTGGCTGTGATAAGCTGTATACAGCGATGTACCGGCAGGGGCTGTGATAAGCTGTATACAGGGATGTACCGGCAGTGGCTGTGATAAGTTGTATACAGCGATGTACCGGCAGTGGCTGTGATAAGCTGTATACAGGGATGTACCGGCAGGGGCTGTGATAAGCTGTATACAGGGATGTACCGGCAGTGGCTGTGATAAGTTGTATACAGTGATGTACCGGCAGTGGCTGTGATAAGCTGTATACAGGGATGTACCGGCAGTGGCTGTGATAAGCTGTATACAGGGATGTACCGGCAGTGGCTGTGATAAGCTGTATACAGCGATGTACCGGCAGTGGCTGTGATAAGCTGTATACAGGGATGTACCGGCAGTGGCTGTGATAAGCTGTATACAGGGATGTACCGGCAGTGGCTGTGATAAGCTGTATACAGGGATGTACCGGCAGTGGCTGTGATAAGCTGTATACAGCGATGTACCAACAGTGGCTGTGATAAGCTGTATACAGGGATGTACCGCCAGTGGCTGTGATAAGCTGTATACAGGGATGTACCGGCAGTGGCTGTGATAAGCTGTATACAGCGATGTACCAACAGTGGCTGTGATAAGCTGTATACAGGGATGTACCGGCAGTGGCTGTGATAAGCTGTATACAGGGATGTACAGGCAGTGGCTGTGATAAGCTGTATACAGGGATGTACCGGCAGTGGCTGTGATAAGCTGTATACAGGGATGTACCGGCAGGGGCTGTGATAAGCTGTATACAGGGATGTACCGGCAGTGGCTGTGATAAGCTGTATACAGGGATGTACAGGCAGTGGCTGTGATAAGCTGTATACAGGGATGTACCGGCAGTAGCTGTGATAAGCTGTATACAGGGATGTACCGGCAGGGGCTGTGATAAGCTGTATACAGGGATGTACCGGCAGTGGCTGTGATAAGCTGTATACAGTGATGTACCGGCAGTGGCTGTGATATGCTGTATACAGGGATGTACCGGCAGTGGCGGTGATAAGCTGTATACAGGGATGTACCGGCAGTGGCTGTGATAAGCTGTATACAGGGATGTACCGGCAGTGGCTGTGATAAGCTGTATACAGGGATGTACCGGCAGGGGCTGTGATAAGCTGTATACAGCGATGTACCGGCAGTGGCTGTGATAAGCTGTATACAGGGATGTACCGGCAGTGGCTGTGATAAGCTGTATACAGGGATGTACCGGCAGTGGCTGTGATAAGCTGTATACAGGGATGTACCGGCAGTGGCTGTGATAAGCTGTATACAGGGATGTACCGGCAGTGGCTGTGATAAGCTGTATACAGGGATGTACCGGCAGTGGCTGTGATAAGCTGTATACAGGGATGTACCGGCATTAGCTGTGATAAGCTGTATACAGGGATGTACCGGCAGTGGCTGTGATAAGCTGTATACAGGGATGTACCGGCATTAGCTGTGATAAGCTGTATACAGGGATGTACCGGCAGTGGCTGTGATAAGCTGTATACAGGGATGTACCGGCAGGGGCTGTGATAAGCTGTATACAGGGATGTACCGGCAGTGGCTGTGATAAGCTGTATACAGGGATGTACCGGCAGTGGCTGTGATAAGCTGTATACAGGGATGTACCGGCAGTGGCTGTGCTAAGCTGTATACAGGGATGTACCTGCAGTGGCTGTGATAAGCTGTATACAGGGATGTACCAGCAGTGGCTGTGATAAGCTGTATACAGGGATGTACCGGCAGTGGCTGTGATAAGCTGTATACAGGGATGTATCGGCAGTGGCTGTGATAAGCTGTATACAGGGATGTACCGGCAGTGGCTGTGATAAGCTGTATACAGGGATGTACCGGCAGTGGCTGTGCTAAGCTGTATACAGGGATGTACCGGCGGTGGCTGTGATAAGCTGTATACAGCGATGTACTGGCAGTGGCTGTGATAAGCTGTATACAGGGATGTACCGGAAGTGGCTGTGATAAGGTGTATACAGCGATGTACCGGCAGTGGCTGTGATAAGCTGTATACAGCGATGTACCGGCATTAGCTGTGATAAGCTGTATACAGGGATGTACCGGCAGTGGCTGTGATATGCTGTATACAGGGATGTACCGGCAGTGGCTGTGATATGCTGTATACAGGGATGTACCGGCAGTGGCTGTGATAAGCTGTATACAGGGATGTACCGGCAGTGGCTGTGATAAGCTGTATACAGCGATGTACCGGCAGTGGCTGTGATAAGCTGTATACAGGGATGTACCGGCAGTGGCTGTGATAAGCTGTATACAGGGATGTACCGGCAGTGGCTGTGATAAGCTGTATACAGCGATGTACCGGCAGTGGCTGTGATAAGCTGTATACAGGGATGTACCGGCAGGGGCTGTGATAAGCTGTATACAGGGATGTACCGGCAGTGGCTGTGATAAGCTGTATACAGGGATGTACCGGCATTAGCTGTGATAAGCTGTATACAGGGATGTACCGGCAGTGGCTGTGATAAGCTGTATACAGGGATGTACCGGCAGGGGCTGTGATAAGCTGTATACAGGGATGTACCGGCAGTGGCTGTGATAAGCTGTATACAGGGATGTACCGGCAGTGGCTGTGATAAGCTGTATACAGGGATGTACCGGCAGTGGCTGTGATAAGCTGTATACAGGGATGTACCGGCAGTGGCTGTGATAAGCTGTATACAGGGATGTACCGGCAGTGGCTGTGATAAGCTGTATACAGTGATGTACCGGCAGTGGCTGTGATAAGCTGTATACAGGGATGTACCGGCAGGGGCTGTGATAAGCTGTATACAGGGATGTACCGGCAGGGGCTGTGATAAGCTGTATACAGGGATGTACCGGCAGTGGCTATGATATGCTGTATACAGGGATGTACCGGCAGTGGCTGTGATAAGCTGTATACAGGGATGTACCGGCAGGGGCTGTGATAAGCTGTATACAGGGATGTACCGGCAGGGGCTGTGATAAGCTGTATACAGGGATGTACCGGCAGTGGCTGTGATAAGCTGTATACAGGGATGTACAGGCAGAGGCTGTGATAAGCTGTATACAGGGATGTACCGGCAGTGGCTGTGATAAGCTGTATACAGGGATGTACCGGCAGTGGCTGTGATAAGCTGTATACAGGGATGTACCGGCAGTGGCTGTGATAAGCTGTATACAGGGATGTACCAGCAGTGGCTATGATAAGCTGTATACAGGGATGTACCGGCATTAGCTGTGATAAGCTGTATACAGGGATGTACCGGCAGAGGCTGTGATAAGCTGTATACAGCGATGTACCGGCATTAGCTGTGATAAGCTGTATACAGGGATGTACCGGCAGTGGCTGTGATAAGCTGTATACAGGGATGTACCGGCAGAGGCTGTGATAAGCTGTATACAGGGATGTACCGGCAGTGGCTGTGATAAGCTGTATACAGGGATGTACAGGCAGAGGCTGTGATAAGCTGTATACAGGGATGTACCGGCAGTGGCTGTGATAAGCTGTATACAGGGATGTACCGGCAGAGGCTGTGATAAGCTGTATACAGGGATGTACCGGCAGTGGCTGTGATAAGCTGTATACAGGGATGTACCGGCAGTGGCTGTGATAAGCTGTATACAGGGATGTACCGGCAGTGGCTGTGATAAGCTGTATACAGGGATGTACCGGCAGTGGCTGTGATAAGCTGTATACAGGGATGTACCGGCAGTGGCTGTGATAAGCTGTATACAGGGATGTACCGGCAGTGGCTGTGATAAGCTGTATACAGGGATGTACCGGCAGTGGCTGTGATAAGCTGTATACAGGGATGTACCGGCAGTGGCTGTGATAAGCTGTATACAGGGATGTACCGGCAGTGGCTGTGATAAGCTGTATACAGGGATGTACAGGCAGTGGCTGTGATAAGCTGTATACAGGGATGTACCGGCAGTGGCTGTGATAAGCTGTATACAGGGATGTACCGGCAGTGGCTGTGATAAGCTGTATACAGGGATGTACCGGCAGTGGCTGTGATAAGCTGTATACAGCGATGTACCGGCAGTGGCTGTGATAAGCTGTATACAGGGATGTACCGGCAGTGGCTGTGATAAGCTGTATACAGGGATGTACCGGCAGTGGCTGTGATAAGCTGTATACAGGGATGTACCGGCAGTGGCTGTGATAAGCTGTATACAGGGATGTACCGGCAGTGGCTGTGATAAGCTGTATACAGGGATGTACCGGCAGTGGCTGTGATAAGCTGTATACAGGGATGTACCGGCAGTGGCTGTGATAAGCTGTATACAGGGATGTACCGGCAGTGGCTGTGATAAGCTGTATACAGGGATGTACAGGCAGTGGCTGTGATAAGCTGTATACAGGGATGTACCGGCAGTGGCTGTGATAAGCTGTATACAGGGATGTACCGGCAGTGGCTGTGATAAGCTGTATACAGGGATGTACAGGCAGAGGCTGTGATAAGCTGTATACAGGGATGTACCGGCAGTGGCTGTGATAAGCTGTATACAGGGATGTACCGGCAGTGGCTGTGATATGCTGTATACAGGGATGTACCGGCAGTGGCTGTGATATGCTGTATACAGCGATGTACCGGCAGAGGCTGTGATAAGCTGTATACAGGGATGTACCGGCAGTGGCTGTGATAAGCTGTATACAGGGATGTACCGGCAGAGGCTGTGATAAGCTGTATACAGGGATGTACCGGCAGAGGCTGTGATAAGCTGTATACAGCGATGTACCGGCAGTGGCTGTGATAAGCTGTATACAGGGATGTACCGGCAGTGGCTGTGATAAGCTGTATACAGGGATGTACCGGCAGTGGCTGTGATAAGCTGTATACAGGGATGTACCGGCAGTGGCTGTGATAAGCTGTATACAGGGATGTACCGGCAGTGGCTGTGATAAGCTGTATACAGGGATGTACCGGCAGTGGCTGTGATAAGCTTTATACAGGGATGTACCGGCAGTGGCTGTGATAAGCTGTATACAGGGATGTACCGGCAGTGGCTGTGATAAGCTGTATACAGGGATGTACCGGCAGAGGCTGTGATAAGCTGTATACAGGGATGTACCGGCAGGGGCTGTGATAAGCTGTATACAGGGATGTACCGGCAGTGGCTGTGATAAGCTGTATACAGGGATGTACCGGCAGTGGCTGTGATAAGCTGTATACAGGGATGTACCGGCAGTGGCTGTGATAAGCTGTATACAGGGATGTACCGGTAGTGGCTGTGATAAGCTGTATACAGGGATGTACCGGCAGAGGCTGTGATAAGCTATATACAGGGATGTACCGGCAGAGGCTGTGATAAGCTGTATACAGCGATGTACCGGCAGTGGCTGTGATAAGCTGTATACAGGGATGTACCGGCAGTGGCTGTGATAAGCTGTATACAGGGATGTACCGGCAGTGGCTGTGATAAGCTGTATACAGGGATGTACCGGCAGTGGCTGTGATAAGCTATATACAGGGATGTACCGGCAGTGGCTGTGATATGCTGTATACAGCGATGTACCGGCAGAGGCTGTGATAAGCTGTATACAGGGATGTACCGGCAGTGGCTGTGATAAGCTGTATACAGGGATGTACCGGCAGAGGCTGTGATAAGCTGTATACAGGGATGTACCGGCAGAGGCTGTGATAAGCTGTATACAGCGATGTACCGGCAGTGGCTGTGATAAGCTGTATACAGGGATGTACCGGCAGTGGCTGTGATAAGCTGTATACAGGGATGTACCGGCAGTGGCTGTGATATGCTGTATACAGGGATGTACCTGCAGTGGCTGTGATATGCTGTATACAGGGATGTACCTGCAGTGGCTGTGATATGCTGTATACAGGGATGTACCGGCAGTGGCTGTGATAAGCTGTATACAGGGATGTACCGGCAGTGGCTGTGATAAGCTGTATACAGTGATGTACCGGCAGTGGCTGTGATAAGCTGTATACAGGGATGTACCGGCAGTGGCTGTGATAAGCTGTATACAGGGATGTACCGGCAGTGGCTGTGATAAGCTGTATACAGTGATGTACCGGCAGTGGCTGTGATAAGCTGTATACAGGGATGTACCGGCAGTGGCTGTGATAAGCTGTATACAGGGATGTACCGGCAGTGGCTGTGATAAGCTGTATACAGGGATGTACCGGCAGTGGCTGTGATAAGCTGTATACAGGGATGTACCGGCAGTGGCTGTGATAAGCTGTATACAGGGATGTACCGGCAGAGGCTGTGATAAGCTGTATACAGGGATGTACCGGCAGTGGCTGTGATAAGCTGTATACAGGGATGTACCGGCAGTGGCTGTGATAAGCTGTATACAGGGATGTACCGGCAGTGGCTGTGATAAGCTGTATACAGTGATGTACCGGCAGTGGCTGTGATAAGCTGTATACAGGGATGTACCGGCAGGGGCTGTGATAAGCTGTATATAGGGATGTACCGGCAGTGGCTGTGATAAGCTGTATACAGGGATGTACCGGCAGTGGCTGTGATAAGCTGTATACAGGGATGTACCGGCAGTGGCTGTGATAAGCTGTATACAGGGATGTACCGGCAGTGGCTGTGATAAGCTGTATACAGGGATGTACCGGCAGTGGCTGTGATAAGCTGTATACAGGGATGTACCTGCAGTGGCTGTGATAAGCTGTATACAGGGATGTACCGGCAGTGGCTGTGATAAGCTGTATACAGGGATGTACCGGCAGTGGCTGTGATAAGCTGTATACAGGGATGTACCGGCAGTGGCTGTGATAAGCTGTATACAGGGATGTACCGGCAGTGGCTGTGATAAGCTGTATACAGCGATGTACCGGCAGTGGCTGTGATAAGCTGTATACAGGGATGTACCGACAGTGGCTGTGATAAGCTGTATACAGGGATGTACCGGCAGTGGCTGTGATAAGCTGTATACAGGGATGTACCGGCAGTGGCTGTGATAAGCTGTATACAGGGATGTACCGGCAGTGGCTGTGATAAGCTGTATACAGGGATGTACAGGCAGTGGCTGTGATAAGCTGTATACAGTGATGTATCGGCAGTGGCTGTGATAAGCTGTATACAGTGATGTACCGGCAGTGGCTGTGATAAGCTGTATACAGGGATGTACCGGCAGTGGCTGTGATAAGCTGTATACAGGGATGTACCGGCAGGGGCTGTGATAAGCTGTATACAGGGATGTACCGACAGTGGCTGTGATAAGCTGTATACAGGGATGTACTGGCAGCACAACGCGATACGGTGAGAGGTTAAACGCAAACACTATTTTCTATGTTTGAAATGGTGAACTGGTTTCTACACCAGGGGGCGCTCCTTCTCCCTCTGTATTGTTTTTGTTTTCCCTTGTTTTCCACTTTCCTTTAACCCCTTAACGCTCTGCGCTGTAGCTCTACGGCGCAGAGGTATAAGGAGTGTATGAAGAGGGCTCACGGGCTGAGTCCTCTTCATACAAGGGTGGGGGTTTTTGCATATGGCAGCAAACCCCCACCGCTAATAACCGCGGTCGGTGCATGCACCGATCGCAGCTATTAACCCTTTCACTGCCTCCGGCAAAGTTGCCGGTGGCGTTTAAAAGACGGCGCCGCGCGGGCGCCGGCATCTTTATTACGATCGCCGCGCCCCCTAATGTCATCGGGGGGCGGCGATCGGTTGCCATGGTAGCCTCGGGTCTTCGTTTGACCCGAAGCTATCTGGCTTCTGCAGATTCGTTACAATGAGCTGCAAAAATGCCATATATTGCAATACAGAAGTATTGCAGTATATGGTAGGAGCGATCTGACCATCTAGGGTTAATGTACCCTAGATGGTCTAAGAAATAGTGGGAAAAAAAAGAAAAAAAAAAGTTTAAAAAATAAAAAAAATTTATAAAATATTAAAAATTCAAATCACCCCTCTTTCCCTAGAACGGATATAAAACATAATAAACAGTAAAAATCACAGACACATTAGGTATCGCCGCGTCCCAAAATGCCCGATCTATCAAAATATAAAAACGGTTACGGGCGGCGGTGACCTCCGAGGCGGGAAATGGCGCCCAAATGTCCGAAATGCGACTTTTACACCTTTTTACATCACATAAAAAATGAAATAAAAAATGATCAAAATGTCGCACAGACCTCAGAATGGTAGCAATGAAAACGTCGCCTCATTTCGCAAAAAATGACACCTCACACAGCTCCGTGCGCCAAAGTATGAAAAAGTTATTAGCGTCAGAAGATGGCAAATTTTTTTTTCTTTTTTGTACACATTCGTTTAATTTTTGAAAATGTATTAAAACACAATAAAACCTATATAAATTTGGTATCACCGCGATCGCACTGAACCAAAGAATAAAGTAGAGGTGTTATTTTGAGTGCACAGTCAAAGTCGAAAAAACTGAGCCCACAAGAACGTGACGTGCGTTTTTTTTTTTTCAATTTTTCCACATTTGGAATTTTTTTTCAGCTTCGCAGTACACGGCATGTTAAAATAAATAACATTACGGGAAAGTAAAATTTGTTACGCACAAAATAAGCCCTCACACAGGTCTGTACACGTAAAAATGAAAACGTTATGGATTTTTGAAGGTGGAGAGCGAGAAATGAGCGGAAAAACCCTGCGTCCTTAAGGGGTTAAGCCCCTTCAATCTGCAGTCCCATGAAAGACACCCCCTCCGCGTTATTAACCCCTTCCAGCGTTAGGTCCTATGTAAAAGAGAAACCACGTTGATATTACCCTTCATCCCGCAGTCCCATGTCAGACATGTCACTCCCCTCTCTTCAGCCCCTCCACATCACTGCCCTATTCTGGCCCCTCATCCGCCCCTTCCCTCTCCCTGTGCCGTCTCCTGTCCTGCAGACCTCGCTCCCCTCCAACATACAGCCCCATGTAAATAACACCACCCCCTCCTGTCCTGCAGACCTTGCTTCCCTCTAACATACAGTCCCATGTAAATAACACCACCCCCTCCTGTCCTGCAGACCTCGCTCCTCTCCAACATACAGTCCCATGTAAATAACACCCCCCCTCCTGTCCTGCAGACCTCGCTCCTCTCCAACATACAGTCCCATGTAAATAACACACCCCCTCCTGTCCTGCAGACCTCGCTCCCCTCCAACATACAGTCCCATGTAAATAACATCCCTCCCTCCTGTCCTGCAGACCTCACTCACCTCCAACATACAGTCCCATGTAAATAACACCCCCTCCTGTACTGCAGACCTCGCTCCCCTCCAACATACAGTCCCATGTAAATAACACCACCCCCTCCTGTCCTGCAGACCTCGCTCCCCCCTAACATACAGTCCCATGTAAATAACACCACCCCCTCCTGTCCTGCAGACCTCGCTCCCCTCTAATATACAGTCCCATGTAAATAACATCTCCCCCTCCTGTCCTGCAGACCTCAATCCCCTCTAATATACAGTCCCATGTAAATAACACCACCCCCTCCTGTCCTGCAGACCTCAATCCCCTCTAATATACAGTCCCATGTAAATAACACCACCCCCTCCTGTCCTGCAGACCTCGCTCCCCTCTAATATACAGTCCCATGTAAATAACATCTCCCCCTCCTGTCCTGCAGACCTCGCTCCTCTCCAACATACAGTCCCATGTAAATAACATCTCCCCCTCCTGTCCTGCAGACCTCGCTCCTCTCCAACATACAGTCCCATGTAAATATCACCCCCTCCTGTCCTGCAGACCTCATTCCCCTCTAATATACAGTCCCATGTAAATAACATCTCCCCCTCCTGTCCTGTCAGACCTCGCTCCCCCCTAACATACAGTCCCATGTAAATAACACCCCCCTCCTGTCCTGCAGACCTCGCTCCCCTCTAACATACAGTCCTATGTAAATAACATCTCCCTCTCCTGTCCTGCAGACCTCTCTCCCCTCTAACATACAGTCCCATGTAAATAACACCCCCCCCTCCTGTCCTGCAGACCTCGCTCCCCTCTAACATACAGTCCTATGTAAATAACATCTCCCTCTCCTGTCCTGCAGACCTCGCTCCCCTCCAACATACAGTCCCATGTAAATAACACCCCCCCCTCCTGTCCTGCAGACCTCGCTCCCCTCTAACATACAGTCCTATGTAAATAACATCTCCCTCTCCTGTCCTGCAGACCTCTCTCCCCTCTAACATACAGTCCCATGTAAATAACATCCCTCCCTCCTGTCCTGCAGACCTCGCTCCCCTCTAACATACAGTCCTATGTAAATAACATCTCCCTCTCCTGTCCTGCAGACCTCGCTCCCCTCTCTCTCCTCCTATCCCTCAGTCACTTCCTGTGATCCTGGTATTTTGTGAGGCCCCGCCCCTTTGGTGACATCATCATTATCCTGGGATTGTTCCCTGACAGCACAGATCCCTGCGGCTCCTCAGGTGCGTCTCTCCTGTCTGTGTCACCCCCCGCCTGTCCGTTACCTCCCTCCATCAGGTGATGTCACCTCTGGGGATGTCCCTGCACTTCTTACCCCATTCTTTGTGTCTGTTTTGGACTCTGAGGCCCAAGAGTTTCATCGTGTCCCTCGAAGGATCTGACTTTTCTTTGTTTAATGATAATATTATTACGTGGTGGGAGGTGCGACTAAAAAAATAGTTTAGAGTTTTATTTTTTTTAACCCTTTCTGTAACTTTGTTTTTTAACTTTTGTGTTTTAACTCCATTCTGTTTGTTGGCGCGATGACAAAGATAGCAGATATTTTAGGTTTTTATCATGTTTTTTTAATTATTTTTTTCACTTTAAAAACACTTTAATAAAAAATTATTATTTTATTTTTCACTGCTTTCTAGGAGACTGAACTATTTTTTTCCCTTCTGGTTAACCCCTTCACTAAGGGTCAATAAAAAGTAATGGCCCAGATCTATTATTCTGGCTGCGCAAGTTTTCTGTCTGACTTTGCACTGAACAAAAAAATCTTTGGAGCTTGCCCATGTATTTATAAAGTGTCTGCGCCAGTTTTGTGTCGCGACTGCTCTGTGACCGACAAGACAGAAACAATAGGGCAGATTTACTTACCCGGTCCTGTCGCGATCCCGCGGCGCGTTGTCCGACGAGGATTCGGGTCCGGCGCCATTCATGAAGATCGTGCGCCCGAGTTCCTTCCTGTGTTGCTGCTGTGCCGAGGTCGGCCGGAGTTCACCTTCTTCTTCCCGGTGCATGTGAGTGCTTGATCTTGCGACACAAATCGTTTTTTAAATTCCGCGGTTTGTCCGAATCCGTCGGGTTGTCCTATGGCCACGCCCCCCATTTTCGTCGCATGCTATCCGGCGCTGATGCGACACAATCCGATCGCGTGCGCCAAAAACCCAGGGCAATTTTGCGCACAACGGGAAAATTCGGGAAACCCGACAAAAGTGTGCGATTCGGACACTTAGTAAATGAGCCCCAATATCATCTAAAGGCGCTGTTACTGCTTAGTCTGAGTTTGTGCCACATTTTATACAGCAACTCCACAGAATTGGAGCTGGGGCTCATTTACGAAGGGTCCAAATTTAGAAGGGTTTTTTGGCGCACGCGATCGGATTTTGGCTCATCGGCGCTGGCTTTCATGCGACAGAAATTGGGGGGGGGGAGGGCCGTCGAACGATTTGCCGGATTCGGACTAAGCGTGGGATTTAACATTAAAATTTGTGTCGCAAGACAATGCACTTACATGCACCGGGAAGATGAAGGTGAACTCCGGCGGACCTGAGCGGGAAGCGACACATGCAGGATATCGGGCGCAGGATCTACGTGGATCGCGGCACAGTGCTGGTTCCTCGGAGATCGCGACTCGGACAGGTAAGTAAATGTGCCCCCCCTCTATGTTAAGGCTGCACCTAAAAAATAGTTGGTGCACACTTCCCGAGCAGTGCACCTGATAATTGGAGACCGTGCGGCAATGTTCTATAATCTGCTGCACTCTGCACCATCGTGGGGTACACTGCACATAGTACGGACTGCACTAGTTTTGATAAATCTGAGCCACTTGTTGTAAAGGTATGTATGCAGAGAACATCCGGACTGAGTCCACTCCATACATGGCGGGTGTATTATTCAGAAGGCACCTGCCACTATCCCACCCATAGGGGCAGATTTACTTACCCGGTCCCGTCGAGATCCCGAGGCGCGCTGTCCGGCGAGGAATCAGGTCTGCCGTGATTCACTAAGCCCGTGCGCCCGAGTTCCTGCATCTGTCGCTGCTGCGCCGAGGTCCGCCGGAGTTCACCTGCTTCTTCTTCCTGGTGCATGTGAGTGCTTGATCTTGCGACACAATTCCTTTTTTAAATTCCGCGGTTTGTCTGAATCCGTCGGGTTCTCCCACGCCCCCCGATTTGTGTTGCATGCAAGCTGGCGCCGATGCGCCACAATCCGAGCGCATGCTCCAAAAACCCGGGGCAATTCGATGCAAAACGGAAATAATCGCGAAACCCGACGAAAGTGCGGCGTTCGGACACTTAGTAAATGAGCCCCAATGATGTCATCACATGGCGTCTGCCGACCTCTGCTGCACATAGCGACGGCTATGCTGACACTTGCTGACACTCTACTGACGTCATAACGTATGCGATAGACCGCGCGGGAACATGGAGTCAAAGCAATGATGGATAAAAGTGGACCAGCCGGAGGGGCTGCTGGCTATATGCCGGGTGGGGCAAGGGCTGCAGGCTGTATACTGGGGGGGCAGGGGCTGCAGGCTGTATACTGGGGGCAGGGACAGCAGGCTATATACTGGGGTTCAGGGGCTACAGGCTATATACTGTGGCTGGGAGAAATGGTAGTGAAGTCCTCTTCCCAATGGAGCAGATATCACCTGTAAGGTACCAGATGCCACTAATGTCTGTGTCACTGACTGATACCAGACGGCATCTTTATGTGTAGCATCAGTCATTAGTAATGTTGTCAGCATTTTCTGATCAGGGTGTGGGCACTTTTTAAAAATGTGTCTGTGCTGGGAATCAGGGGTAGGCTGCTAGGGGTGGGATTGGGGTGGCTGCTGTTTTATTTTTATTTTGGTGGCCTCACTTTTAGTTTTGCCCAGGGCCCCACTAAAACCGGCCCTGCTACTCACCGTATGGGTGATTCCCACCCCCAGCAACTCATCTGACTCCTCCTCCTCTAGTCCTGTTTTAGTCCTGTGATTTGAATAAAATTGTGGCCATTTTTACACCATAAAATAAAGTGTTCTGTGTATTTATGCGAGACATCGTGGGGAGATTCATTATGGCTTCTCCGTCCGGAGGTGGCACGGTCATCATTATTACAGTATCACCAGCAGTAGTACATGTGCCGGGGTCTGCGCTCTCTCTGTACATGTGCCGGGGTCTGCGCTCCCCTCTGTACATGTGCCGGGGTCTGCGCTCCTCTCTGTACATGTGCCGGGGTCTGCGCTCCCCTCTGTACATGTGCCGGGGTCTGCGCTCCCCTCTGTACATGTGCCGGGGTCTGCGCTCCCCTCTGTACATGTGCCGGGGTCTGCGCTCCCCTCTGTACATGTGCCGGGGTCTGCGCTCCCCTCTGTACATGTGCCGGGGTCTGCGCTCCCCTCTGTACATGTGCCGGGGTCTGCGCTTCCCTCTGTACATGTGCCGGGGTCTGCGCTCCCCTCTGTACATGTGCCGGGGTCTGCGCTCTCTCTGTACATGTGCCGGGGTCTGCGCTCTCTCTGTACATGTGCCGGGGTCTGCGCTCTCTCTGTACATGTGCCGGGGTCTGTGCTCCCCTCTGTACATGTGCCGGGGTCTGCGCTCCCTTCTGTACATGTGCCAGGGTCTGCGCTCCCTTCTGTACATGTGCCAGGGTCTGTGCTCCCCTCTGTACATGTGCCGGGGTCTGCGCTCCCCTCTGTACATGTGCCGGGGTCTGCGCTCCCTTCTGTACATGTGCCAGGGTCTGTGCTCCCCTCTGTACATGTGCCGGGGTCTGTGCTCCCCTCTGTACATGTGCCAGGGTCTGTGCTCCCCTCTGCACATGTGCCGGGGTCTGTGCTCCCCTCTGTACATGTGCCGGGGTCTGTGCTCCCCTCTGTACATGTGCCGGGGTCTGTGCTCCCCTCTGTACATGTGCCGGGGTCTGTGCTCCCCTCTGTACATGTGCCGGGGTCTGCGCTCCCCTCTGTACATGTGCCAGGGTCTGTGCTCCCCTCTGTACATGTGCCGGGGTCTGTGCTCTGCTCTGTGGAGAGTCTCAGAGTCTCTTTATAGCTTTGGCAGATGATCAGCTTCACTGACATGCAAGAAATTCTCTGTAAATCATAGTCCTTTATCTTACAGGGACAGAACTATGGAACCAAGAATGTACCGGAAGCCGTATCGGAAGACAGGATCCACTTCTGGTAGGGACCTTACCTTTATATTGCAGCTTTTCAATGATACATTTAATATCAATATTAAAGGGGGTTTTCTGGATTGTTGCCTAATCCTGAATGATCAGCTGATCCCGGTTACTTCCAGCATAAGCAGAGGATGTAGCTGGAAGCACAAGTTTTACTCTATGTAATTTATGTTAGATATGTGTCCGGGTTTTCTGCAGGTCGCAATATTAGAATGAGAAGATGCTGAATTCTGTAGTCTGAATGTTGTTCTATCGCATGGGTCTCTGCAAACTTCTTCAGAACCAGCTCTTCTCCAAGCTCTTCTCCTCTCACCTGGAAGCAGACTCTCTACTCTAATAAATCCCCCACGTGCGCTATTATGATTGCTGGTTAAATATTTTCTTACTAGCTCTCTCATCTGAGCTTTGCTTGCTATGTCTATTCTTCTGGTTTTTCAATATTTGGCTTACGTTCCTGACTATTCTTCTGTTCAATACGATTCTGTACTTTATAGCATTTTCTGGGATATTTTCCCATAACTGTTAGAAACACTGGAATTTATTTTTCTATTTATAGTCCCAAAAATTAAAATGGTTTCACCAGTCTATACAGGCGGTCCCCTACTTAAGAACACTCGACTTACATACGACCCATAGCTACAAACGAACCTCTGGATATTGGTAATTTATTGTACTTTAGTCCTAGGCTACAGTAAACAGATGAAACAGTTATCAAATGTGTCTGTAATGAAGCTTTAGTGTTAATATTGATTCTTATGACAACCCAACATTTTTAAAATCCAATTGTCACAGAGACCAAAAAAGTTCTGGCTGGGATTACAATGATAAAGTATACAGTTCCGACTTACATACAAACTCAACTTAAGAACAAACCTACAGACCCTATCTTGTATGTAACCCGGGGACTGCCTGTGTTCTGTTCTTCCAGCATAATGTCTGTGTGAAGCCTTGAGATCTCTTATCGAGATCTAATGGATGGATGTAACCCGACAACAGTACAAAGTTCTTCTTTGGCAGTAAATCTGGACTTCTGATCAGCATCCAGCATGGCTTTTTCATGCAAGATAATGAGATGTTCTGATCTGAAGAGGCCACGTGTTGCCAGAAGGTCAACGACAAAACCTCGAAATCTTAGACACAATGATGGTTTTGCTAGTTGACGCCAAGTGTGATGGCTGGCAACCATTAGCAAATAGATCGGTGTGTTTTAGTAGATCTAAATTTCTATCACTTGTCGATGTCCTCATGGGAACAGCATCTTAGAACATTGCAGACTACTTGGTTCAGAAGACTACTATCCAACATGTTATGACTTCCTTCTTTATGGTCTAAAATGTCAAAGGATCACCATACATAGGGTTGAGTTGTTGTTACGGCCATTGTTACTGGTGACCCAGATCAGTTGATCACAATACTAGGGTTGAAATAAAGAAATGCACCCCCCCCCCCTTTGTTAACACAGTTATCGTCCCCAAAGTGTCATGATGCCATCAGTGGTTACGTATATGTATATGGCCGCCATTAATATGGTAACAAGGTTCTGGGTTCCTCCTAGATAATGATATGCAGAAGTTTCACCAGCAGCTTTGTCAGTACGAACATCACGTCCTGAGGACGACGTATGAATATTTCCAGGAGGATCTGCTCTACATTGTGGAGAACCTGAGTCCTTACGCCCTTCTAAGTCATCTCAGTTCTAGAAAAGTCCCTAATCTTGAGGTGAGAGAATGTGATATGATGACAACCCTGTCTGTGGGGAAATGTTTGTATAGAATTGTGCCCTAGTAATGGGTAAAATTCTATAACAATATATGAGGCTTCTACAATGGCAAAACTTGATTGACAGCAAGTGTCAGGCTTTCTCCGACCCGCAAGACAATTTTGGGGCGTGTTGGGCTGGACGGGAGGGCAGGAAAGGGTGTGAAAAACTCTGCCATTGGTCTGAAGTTCAGAACTGAAGAAGTTTGCATCCATATTCACTAAGAGGCCTGAGCCTCAGATGCCACAGGTCTTGTTGAATGTTGCGCTCAGTTGTCCCTATAGTCAAATTCTCTTCTCTGATTGGACATTCCATTCCTTTGGGTTTCAGAGAAATAATTTGCTGGTTTCGGCCTTTTCCTTTCTTGTTCTAGAAATACAAAGATCTCCTAAATGACAGAAAACTATTTGCCCGGACCCTGGTGTCTGACATTTTTCAGCTTGGGAGAGACGCTGTGATAGGACTGTGGGATAGTCTCTATGTCTTACAAAAGGAGCAGCCGCTTCCTGCCTTATGCGCTGTACTGGAGGAGCTCTGCGCGGAAGGTAACGTCATGTATGGCGGTGTCTATCATGGAATTATTGGCTGTTGTTTAGTTTTCACAAGGAATAAGTTATTCTGAGAGTCTTAGTCAATATGTAATTTCTATAAGTTCCTGTATATCAACCTCCTTAGTCCTCAAAAAATATGGCTATTCATCATGAAAGATTTAACATGTATGCGTCTGTTCTCTTGTTTTTTTTCTGCCAAAAGTACTAATAATTTTGAACTAAAATATGTAATTATTTAGATTTTCTATGCATTCCAATGTGTTTCCATAGTGACAGACTACAATCCCACTATGTAGTCTGGTGCTACAGACAATTGTTATAACTGCCTTCTGTGGGACAGGGGAAGTGGAATAATACAGGATTGTAGGATGATGATACACACTGGGGGTCATTTACTAAGGGACCGATTCGCGGTTTCCCGACGTGTTACCCAAATATTTCCGATTTGCGCCGATTTTCCCTGTATTGCCCCGGGATTTTGGCGCACGCGATCGGATTGTGCCGCTTCGGCGCCGACATGCACTCGACGGAAATCGGGGGGCGTGGCCGAGCGAAAACCCGACGGATTCGGAAAAACCGCCGCATTTAAAACAATAAAAGTGTCGCTTGGGACGCGCTTACCTTCACTTGGTCCGGCTCGGTGAAGTTGAGTGCGTTCAGATGCTTTTCAGCGCAGCAGCGCCATCTGGTGGACGGCGGAGGAACTACCTTAGTAAATCCCGGCCGGACCCGAATCCACCGCAGAGAAGGCGCCGCTGGATCGCGAATGGGCCGGGTAAGTAAATCTGCCCCACTGGGTTTATTTCTACTAACAGATTGGGAAGTGTGTGTTAAAGAGGTTGTCCTATCAACAAGATATGTCATTAATTCCTGGTCCAGGTCCCACCTCTCCAGATCACCATCTCCTTAACCACTTCAATGTAATGGTGAAAAAAAATTATAAAAAACATAAAACAAGCAGTAGGATAAGTCCCTAGACTGGTGTGAGGTTATTGGTCTTCACCCCTACACCTTCATATTACATTCTGGATAATATTACGGATGACTTGGGTATATTACACACTTTTCTTTCTTTTCAGGTGAAACTCTGGCAGGGAAAATTTTACTGGATGAAGAGGGGCACTTACTTCACCCCGAACTAAAAGGTAGAAATCTTATAGTCTAAATAGAAAATCCCACTTGGTTGACCTAAATGACCTTAAAATCAAAATAACAATACAACATTATCCACCTTTAAAGGGGTTGTCCACCATTATAAAAGTGACTCTAATATACTCAGCTATATTATATTATACTTACCCTGTTAAACCTTTCTGGAAGGCTCTTGGAGCACCCGGCATGATACAGCTGGCTAACAGACTTCCTGAGTGGTTGTGCAATTGTCCTTTGCGCGCCCCTCCAAACACTAACAGGGTAGTAAAAAATAGGTGACCCTTGACACCCCTCCATTCCCAACTGAGGTGATGGCGTAAGTCGGGAAGTAATCACAATCCGTTGGTGCGTATGGAGTTGCAATTATTTCAAGGCCCGAAAATCTGCACTCTGGAATCAGTACGGAATGTTAAGTTGTCTTCGACTCAAGACCCTCTTCTAATAACTACAGTGAGGAACAGTTCAAAAAACCATTCCCAAGTCCATTTTACCCTGCACAATATCTGCACAATATGGAGAACTCATGGATTCCAGTGAGTGGCTCTGCAGGTTAAATAACACTTTGCTCACAAATTACAAGTTTGTCATGATCAACTTATCATGGAACCTATTAACCCTCCACCCCCATTCCTCCAAAAAAAAAAAAAGTCCATAATGGAGAAAACTGTTAATATGTGTAAGAATCACAAAATATTCATTGTCTCGAAAATCTCATGTGTCTGTTTTATTGTTATTCCTAGATATCCAGAGACATCACATGAATCATCTGAAGAACCAAACAGAAAAACTAGTAGAAAACAAACCTCCAAGTTGTGACCAGAGGGAGGAGAGTTTTCCACTATGTACACGTTATGTGACCCTCATCATTGTCTCCACTTATCACTTTAGGGAACGTTACGAGAATGAGCTCATAGAGACCGGGGCAAAACATGAGAAATTAGTTAAAAGAGCACAAAATGACTTACTACCCATTTCCCCCAACAAGATTTTCCGCTGGTGCCCCCAATCCAAGCTGGTACCACATATGGTGATAGTGGTCGGAGTGCCCGGGGTAGGGAAGACCACGCTGATGCAGAAGATTGTCTATGACTGGGTGAAGGGGGATCTCTATCAAAGATTCTCTTTTGTCTTCTTCTTCAAATTCCGGGAACTCAACCAATGGGATAAGGTTAGTCTGGAGACCCTGATCCTTCAGCATTACCCATATCTGTGGCAGCAGCTCGGGAACATCTTCCAGGATCCAGAGAAACTTCTCTTTATATTTGATGGATTAGATGAAAGCAATCACACAATGGATTTCACATCCCGTCACTTGTGCTCCGACCCTAAACAGCCGGAACGTTGTGGCCACATTGTGGTCAGTTTGGTGAGAAAGTCTCTTCTTAATGGATGTTCTGTTCTAATGACCAGTCGCCCGACCAGACTGGCATCAATGGATTGTAGGGTTTTCCATAGAATAATAGAAATTACAGGTTTTTTGGCAGAAGAACGACAGATTTACTTTGACAATTTCTTCCGTGACCCTGAACTGGCAGAAAAGGCTTTTACCTATGTGAGGCAGAATGACACATTGTACACGTTCTGTTACCTCCCGTCCTACTGCTGGATCATCTGTACAGTATTATCCAGGAGCTTCCAGACAACAAGTAGTGACCAGCAGGTCTCATTATTACCCAAAACTGTGACCCAGCTCTTTGCCATATTTGTGGCCAACATCCTGTCCAATCACAGCCTGGAGAAAAGTGGTGCCCAGAAGCTCCTGCAGTCCATCGGATGGATGGCAGAACATGGAGTCATGAATCACAGGATTATATTTGATGATCGGGATCTGGAATCTTTCCTTGTGGACAATAAGTCAAAGCTCTTATCAAGTTTCCTGATGGAATCGGAGGAACCTGTGTCCTATTCCTTCTTACATCTCACTGTCCAGGAATTCTTCTCTGCCTTTGTGCATTATGCCGATTATTCTCCTGAGAAGTTACAGGAATCACTAGAGAAAGCCAAATCCTATCCTGATGGACGAGGTGAGATGTTCCTCCGCTTCCTGTGTGGTCTATCACACGCCTCCACCAGGTCACTACTAACCGGATACCTGGACACACAGGCAGCTCAGGCCTCCAGAGAAGTCATCACTTGGCTTGAGAACTTTATTCTAGAAGAACAAAGGCTGGAGAAAAGTAAGGACAAGAAGCGCCATCTTCTCCGGACATTCTACTATCTGTTTGAATCCCAGAACAAGGATCTGGTGCTGAAATTATTACAGTCACATAGAGTATTTGACTTTTCTGAGGTTCGCCTGTCGGCTCTAGACTGTACGGTGTTGGCATTCATCATGGAAACCTGCACACATATAGAAGAACTCAATCTATCTAAATGTTCAATAGACAATGAAGGGTTGGAAAGAATTGTTCCAGGGCTGTATAACCTCCGAAGTCTGAGGTAAAATACTCAATATGGGGCTGGTCCCACATTTTCACATAGGACAATTTCCACTTTTTTGTTAAAACTTTCTACAAGTTTTTCGAGAGTGACTGTGGATAAAGGGTACGATTGTAATTTCTTTGATCTATCCTTTTGGCCACAAAAACACCACACCACAATCCCTCAACCCTTCCACTATAAACCCCACCACAATCCCTCAACCATTCCACTATAAACCCCACCACAATCCCTCAACCATTCCACTATAACCCACACCACAATTCTTCAACCATTCCACTATAAACCCCACCACAATCCCTCAACCATTCCACTATAAACCCCACCACAATCCCTCAACCATTCCACTATAAACCCCACCACAATCCCTCAACCATTCCACTATAAACCCCACCACAATCCCTCAACCATTCCACTATAAACCACAGGACAATCCCTCAACCATTCCACTATAAACCACAGGACAATCCCTCAACCATTCCACTATAAACCCCACCACAATCCCTCAACCATTCCACTATAAACCCCACCACAATCCCTCAAATATGCTTTTATTGACCACTCTGCATTTCCCCAACTGTGTACTTACTGGCCATGGAAACCTTGCCACACTCTGTTGTCCATCATTTTCCAGACTACTACTACTACACAGCCAGACATATCCCGTCCTGCCCATCATGCTCTATACTGTACTGCTGTGACTACTACTACACAGCCAGACACCCCCTGTCCTGTCTATCATGCTCTATACTGTACTGCTGTGACTACTACTACACAGCCAGACGCCCCTTGTCCTGTCTATCATGCTCTATACTGTACTGCTGTGACTACTACTACACAGCCAGACACCACCTGTTCTGTCCATCATGCTCTATACTGTACTGCTGTGACTACTACTACACAGCCAGACATGTCCTGTTCTGTACATCATGCTCTATACTGTACTGCTGTGACTACTACTACACAGCCAGACACGTCTTGTCCTGTCCATCATGCTCTATACCGTACTGCTGTTATAACTACTACTACACAGCCAGACATCTCCTGTCCTTTCCGTCATGCTCTATACTGTACTGTACACTGTGCTCCAAACTAATTTTTACCATCCCCCCACAAATTTACCCATCTTATGATGTGGCCCCTCAATATATTACAATAGATACTATAGGCCATGAATAAATAATAATGCACACCTAATAAGTCAAATTATAAGATGACTTTCCAAAAATTCCATAGTTTATGGTGTTAGATTAGATAAACTGCTGACTGCACCTAGAGAGACAAATCTCCTGAGCAGCTATATCTAACTTTATGGTATGTGATACTGTCTGCTGATATTTCAATAAAATATAATTTTCTTACAGTTTGGCTGATAATAATCTACGAGACACATCCTGTATCCATCTGGCATCAGTAATAAGGAATAACCCCTCCTTAAAGAGACTTGACCTGCTTAAGAACGCTCTGTCTGGTCCTCTTCTCAGTAACCTGATGGAGGCGCTGTCCAGTCCGGCCTGCAGGATAGAGGAATTACAGTGAGTATAAGATGTGTACCGGGGGAGACATTACAGGGAGTATAAGAGATGTATACAGGAGGAGACATTACAGTGAGTATAAGAGATGTTTACAGGAGGAGACATTACAGGGAGTATAAGAGATGTGTACAGGAGGAGACATTACAGTAAGTATAAGAGATGTGTACAGGAGGAGACATTACAGTAAGTATAAGAGATGTGTACAGGAGGAGACATTACAGTGAGTATAAGAGATGTTTACAGGAGGAGACATTACAGGGAGTATTAGAGATGTGTACAGGAGGAGACATTACAGTGAGTATAAGAGATGTGTACAGGAGGAGACATTACAGTGAGTATAAGAGATGTGTACATGGGGAGACATTACAGTGAGTATAAGAGATGTATAGGAGGAGACATTACAGTGAGTATAAGAGATGTGTACAGGAGGAGACATTACAGGGAGTATTAGAGATGTGTACAGGAGGAGACATTACAGGGAGTATTAGAGATGTGTACAGGAGAATAAATTACAGTGAGTATAAGAGATGTATAGGAGGAGACATTACAGTGAGTATAAGAGATGTGTACAGGAGGAGACATTACAGTGAGTATAAGAGATGTGTACATGGGGAGACATTACAGTGAATATAAGATATGTATAGGAGGAGACATTACAGGGAGTATTAGAGATGTGTACATGAGAAGACATTACAGTGAGTATAAGAGATGTGTACATGGGGAGACATTACAGTGAGTATAAGAGATGTACAGGAGGAGACATTACTGTGAGTATAAGAGATCCGCACAGGAGGAGACATTACAGTGAGTATAAGAGATGTGTAATGTGCAGGGGTTTAATAATTAGATTTAGGGATTTTACAATTAACAGCTTTGATATTAATTTTTTCTGGATGCATAGAAAATGTGCATTCATTCACATCTTGTCTTCATTTTCTTACAGTTTGAGTTCCAATAATCTACCAGACACATTCTGCATCCAGCTGGCATCTGTATTAAGGAATAATCAGTCTCTTGTGTCTCTTAACCTGTCTGACAACAGTCTTTGTGGTCCTCACCTCAGTGACCTTATGGAGGCATTGTCCAGTCCAGCCTGTAGGATAGAGGAATTACAGTAAGTATAATAGATATGTACAGAAGTGACATTGTTATCGGTACAAGAGGAGACATTACTAGGAGTATGAGAGATGTGTACAGGAGGAGGCATTACTGTGAGTATAAGAGTTATGTACAGAAGAATACATTACTGGGAGTATAAGAGATGTGTAGATGAGGAGACATTATAATCAGTATTAGAGATGTGTACAGGAGGAGACATTGCAGGTAGTATGAAAGATGTATAGAAGGGAAGATTACAGTGAGTATAAGAGATGTACAGGGAGAGACATTACAGTGAGTATAAGAGATGTGTACAGGAGAAGACATTACTTTGAGTATAAGAGATGTGTACAGGAGGAGACATTAAAGTGAGTATAAGAGATGTGTACAGGAGGAGACATTACAGGGAGTGTAAGAGATGTATAGGAGGAGACATTACAGCAAGAATAAGAGATGTGTACAGGGAGATTACAGTGAGTATAAGAGATGTGTACAGGAGGAGACATTATAGGGAGTATAAGAGATGTATAGGAGGAGACATTACAGCGAGAATAAGAAATGTGTACAGGGAGATTACAGTGAGTATAAGAGATGTGTACAGGAGAAGACCTTACAGTGAGTATAAGAGATGTGTACAGGAGTGAGTATAAGAGATGTGTACAGGAGAAAACGTTATTGTGAGTATAAGAGATGTGTACAGGAGGAGACATTACAGCGAGAATAAGAAATGTGTACAGGGAGATTACAGTGAGTATAAGAGATGTGTACAGGAGAAGACCTTACAGTGAGTATAAAAGATGTGTACAGGAGTGAGTATAAGAGATGTGTACAGGAGAAAACGTTATTGTCAGTATAAGAGATGTGTACAGGAGGAGACATTACAGTGAGTATAAGAGATGTGTACAGGAGGAGACCTTACTGTGCGGATTAAAGATCTGCACATGTAGTAATAAAATTAGAATCCAGGTGGTCTGTCAGGGCTAAATAGGACTTCTAGCTACTGCTGCCAGGGTATGTGGGTAGAAGAGATGAGTGAGCACTAAAATGCTCGAGTGCTCGTTACTCGAGTCGAACTTTTTCCGATGCTCGAGTGCTCGTTTAGAATAACGAACCCCATTGAAGAAACAGCAGGGGCAGCATGCATGGATGCCTCTGAGGCTGCTTAATCGCACCATTATGCCAAAATTATGGGCAACAGCATGGCGATGACAGAGTGACCAAGTGAGGCGAGATAGCATCTAAAACACCCAATAATAATAGAACAAAACGTGCAGAAGAAATCAGACAGCAACCACAGAAGATGATTGATATGGCTAGTTTCTAACCTACACTGACAGCACACAAAAGGATTTTGTGCTGTGACTGAATGTGTCACTTTAACTTTTGAAAAACGCTACTGTAGCCTTAACAAGGGCTGTTGGGTTCTTGTAGACTCACTCCTGCCTAACAGCAATCTACTAGAACACCGTAACACTATCCCTGACAAGCAGCAGCTCTCTCCCTAACAGCATCCAGACAGAGAATGATCCGTGCAGCGCGGCCAGTGGCAATTATATTCCAGGATCACCTGATCAGGCCAGCCAACCACTGCTATCGACGTGTAAGGGTACCACGTCATGCTGGGTGTACTGCAGAGTCTCCTGGCTTGTGATTGGCTCTGTTTCTGGCCGCCAAAAATCTAAACGCCGCGAGATGCCATTGTCCGAGCAACGAGCAGTTGCGAGTACGCTAATGCTCGAACGAATATGCTCGCTCATCTCTAGTGGGTAGTCCTATCCAAGTACAACTGTATAATTTCTAAGGGACATTATATTCATACTGGTACGTTTTTTCAACAACATACAATTGCAAGAATGTAGGCAGATTAATTCAAATAAATGAGAATGCCCAGATGAGAACAGTCATTGAACAGTACTTCAATTGCCTTCACTAATTTCATATTGTCATATATGTCAACCCCAAGACAATGTTAGTAATGTAATAGTATTTCTCACAGCAGCGTAAAGAACTTGATAGACAGGGCAGGAGATCTCTGGCTGCGTAGTAGTAGTCACAGCAGTACAGTATAGAGCATGACGGAAAGGACAGGAGATGTCTGGCTGTGTAGTAGTAGTTATAACAGCAGTACGGTATAGAGCATGATGGACAGGACAGGAGGTGTCTGGCTGTGTAGTAGTAGTCACAGCAGTACAGTATAGAGCATGATGGACAGGACAGTAGATGTCTGGCTGTGCAGTAGTAGTCACAGCAGTACAGTATAGAGCATGATGGACAGAACAGGGGGTGTCTGGCCATGTAGTAGTAGTTACAGCAGTACAGTATAGAGCATGATGGACAGGACAGGAGGTGTCTGGCTGTGTAGTAGTAGTCACAGCAGTACGGTATAGAGCATGATGGACAGGACAGGAGGTGTCTGGCTGTGTAGTAGTAGTCACAGCAGTACAGTATAGGGCATGATGGGCAGGACGGGATATGTCTGGCTGTGTAGTAGTAGTCACAGCAGTACAGTATAGAGCATCATGGACAGGACATGGGGTGTCTGGCTGTGTAGTAGTAGTCACAGCAGTACGGTATAGAGCATGATGGGCAGGACGGGATATGTCTGGCTGTGTATTAGTAGTCACAGCAGTGCAGTATAGAGCATGATGGACAGGACAGGAGGTGTCTGGCTGTGTAGTAGTAGTCACAGCAGTACAGTATAGAGCATGATAGGCAGGACGGGATATGTCTGGCTGTGTAGTAGTAGTCACAGCAGTACAGTATAGAGCATCATGGACAGGACATGGGGTGTCTGGCCGTGTAGTAGTAGTTACAGCAGTACGGTATAGAGCATGATGGACAGGACAGGAGGTGTCTGGCTGTGTAGTAGTAGTCACAGCAGTACAGTATAGAGCAGTGATGGCTAACCTATCCTATGGCACTGGTGCCAGAGGTGGCACTCAGAGCCCTTTCTGTGGGCACCCGGGCCATCACCAGAGATGACTCCAGGTATCTTCCTGCAGTCCCAGACAGCCCAGGACTTGCTGTGCACAGAGGTATTTTAAAGTGACAGCTGTACCTGGGACTATTTTCTGCTTTATAGGTGTCCTCAGGGGCTGGTATCAATGAAAGCCGTGACAGAGAAGGGAGTATAAATCACAAATAGAATTTCTGTGTTGGTACTTTGCGATAAATAAGAGGGTCTTTGTTGTAGTTTGGGCACTCGGTCTCTAAAAGGTTCGCCATCACTGGTATAGAGCATGATGGAAAGGACAGGAGATGTCTGGCTGTGTAGTAGTAGTTATAACAGCAGTACGGTATAGAACATGATGGACAGGACAGGCGATGTCTGGCTGTGTATTAGTAGTCACAGCAGTACAGTATAGAGCATGATGGACAGGACATGAGATGTCTGGCTGTGTATTAGTAGTCACAGCAGTACAGTATAGAGCATGATGGACAGTGCAGGCGATGTCTGGCTGTGTATTAGTAGTCACAGCAGTACAGTATAGAGCATGATGGACCGTGCAGGCGATGTCTGGCTGTGTATTAGTAGTCACAGCAGTGCAGTATAGAGCATGATGGACAGGACATGAGATGTCTGGCTGTGTATTAGTAGTCACAGCAGTGCAGTACAGAACATGGCTGACACGGCAGGAGATGTTGTTTGAGTATGAAACAACATAAAGACTTCTCCTGCTGCAGATTTTTCCACCACAAATGGCTCCTTGAATCTCCACAATGTGCGGCAAAAGATACCACAGTGGTACAGTACATGGATATGCCCCACACTCTGCTCCAGTGTAATATTTATCCCCCCCCCCCCACCAGATATCAAATATAAAGCTCACTTTGTGGCCCTCAATATATTACAATACATACTATAGCTACTGAATAAATAATACTGTACACCTAATAAATTAACCTCTATGTGCTTTAGGACATACTATTATGTCCTGGTGCTGCAGGAAGTATATGGAGAGAGGTCACAGACTGAGCTCTCTCCATACACATTCTACAGCTGATACATATAATACAGCTGACTCCCGTCTGTTACGACCGTTTTCAGTGCTAAAGGAGCTGATGAGCACTACCATCTTTAATGATCTCGAATAGCCTACCTATCATCAGTAAAATTGCTATATACTGCAATACAGTAATATTGCAGTATATAGCATGAACAATCAGACTCTGCAGGGTTAAAGTATTCTAGTGGGTCTGAAAAAATAATATATATATAAATATATGTATACAAATTGGAAAAAGTGAGCAGCACTCCAAAGGTAGAATTCAAAAGTTGGTGCTCTTTATTGAGGCAAGTGGCAACGTTTCGGTGTTGGACACCTTTTTCAAGCTTTCAAAAAGGTGTCCAAAACCGAAACGTTGCCACTTGCCTCAATAAAGATCACCAACTTTTGAATTCTACCTTTGGAGTGCTGCTCGCGTTTTCCATTTTGTATCTGTGTAAGGACCAAGCCAGGACCTTTGCATGCATTGCACCCCCCCCCCCCCCATTAGGGGTTCCATATATAAACAGAAGAGCAAAAATGAAAAATGGCTGAATCCTGTAGGGGCTGAATTATATGGTGTGCCTTCCAAAAATTACATAATATATGGTGGTACATTAGATAAATCTGCTGACTGCACCTAGAGAAACGAATCTCCTGAGGCGCTATATATAACCTCATAGTACTTTTGATATATTAATTAAATCTCATGCTCTTACTCTTAGGACCAGAAACATCCTGCTTCCATCTTGCCTCAGTAGTGAGGAATAACTAGTCCCTTAAGAGACTTGACCTGTCTAAGAATGGTCTGTCTGGTCCTCTCCTCAGTGCCTGAAGGGAGGTACTGTCCAGTCCAGCCTGCAGGATAGAGGAATTACAGTGAGTATAAGAGATGTGTAATAAGAGAAAGTGGATTTATCATATAGGTGCAGGCATTCATAGCAATTTTTACACAAGAGGCAATTAGTAATGAGATTTAACAAACAACTTTTATCTTAATCTTTTCTGGATGCATAGTTTACATCTCCTTTTTTTTCTTACAGTTTGTGTGCCAATAATCTACCAGACATGTCCTGCATCCAGCTGGCATCTGTATTAAAGAATAACCAGTCACTTAAATCCCTTAACCTGTCTCACAACAGTCTTTGTGGTCCTCAACTCAGTGACCTGATGGAAGCATTGTCCAGTCCAGCCTGCAGGATAGAAGAATTACAGTGAGTATAAGAGATGTGTACCGGAGGAGACATTACTGTGAGTATGAGAGATGTACAGGGGGAGACATTACAGTATGTATAAGAGATGTGTACAGGAGGAGACATTACTGTGAGTATAAGAGATGTGTACAGGAGGAGACATTACAGGGGTTGATGCGTTTCAGCACCTCAAATGGACCCAGATAGCGAGGACCAAGCTTGTAGCTGGGAACCTTCAACCGGACGTATCTAGAAGACAGACACACCTTATCACCTGAAGGGAGGGTTGGACTTGATGCGGCATGGTACCACCAGGTCTCTCCACAGGCACAACTTTGTCCGTATCATGGACAGGCAGGAGGTCAGGACAGGCAGCAAGGGGTCAGAGTCAGGGACGTAGCAGAAGGTCAGGACAGGCAGCAAGGGGTCAGAGTCAGGGACGTAGGAGAAGGTGAGGACAGGCAGCACAGGAGTAAAGTCAGGAACGGAATCGAGGTCACAACGGGCAATCACAATAAACACAGAGGACATAGGGAATAATCTTTCTTTAAGGCACAAGGCATGAAGATCCGGCGGGGCATAAGGGAAGAGGCTGGCTATTTATTAAGTACCAGGTGGCGCACGTGCGCCCTAGGAGGCGGTGAGAGGTAAGTGAGGCTGCAGGCTGCACTGAGGGGCACACGGAGGCACACGGGTGTGCCTGCGACTCAAGACCTGAGACACCCATGACATGCACTTTTTTTTTGGTGCACCTCTTAAATACCTGTGCATGCAGTGTGCACCTAAAAGAAAGTGCAAAGTCCGCCGGACAACTGGTGCACGGCCTTTAGTAAATGTGCCCCAATTTGTTTGCACCTCAAAATATATCTTCATTTTTTTACCATCATTAAGACTGATGTGATCTGTGATGCATTTTTGCGGGATGCATTTGCCGTGCCTTTTAAAATGCAATGAAAATGGATTGTATAAATATGGCCTAAGAATGTACAGGTAATATTTTCATGTCACAGTAGGTGGGCCCTGAGGATCCATTTCACTGGTGGGCCCTGGGCCCCCCAATCGGACTCTGGTGACCACCCCCTAATATCTAAAAGAATTCATATAGGTACAATTGACTCTCTGTGAAATAATAAATCGCTGTAGTGGAGAGATCACGGGACAGATGGTGAAGGGGGAGCCCGTGGTGTTGGCGGCAACAGCCAGGGATCACATGTAGACATCTTGAATAAAAACTCAGTCTATTTAATGGCACACAGTCCAACTAAGCAGCAGGTAACAGGCTGTAAACATTTCTTTCTGTAGACTCCCACAAGCAATGGTTGGCTGTGGATTCATCATATAGAGATGTACCTCAGCACTGGTCCAGTGGTTAGGGACTGGCTCATAGGAACCAGGAAGGATTCTGTCGCTTGTGCAGAAATCTGAATGCAGTCTCTGCTGTATTGGCACGCGGAGATCCAGGTGTCTCATTAAAGAGACTTACCTGGTAGATGAGAGAAATATATTTATAAACTCTCAGATCTGGGGATTTCCAAGGGCCCCAACCAATCACTGGCCAGGATACTGCAAAAAGAATCACAATTGCAACTTTTAATATCAATGCATATTATGCATCAGGCCATACAGCTGGGGCCAATAACACCATGGGCCCCATATCAGCTGCTATGGTGGTACTACTGCCACGGTTTTATGCTAATGCGTAAATACATCTAAATACATTGCCTACATCTCTTTTTCTCACTATTACAGACTGGCATATAATGATCTAGAAGACACATCCTGCATCCAGCTGGCATCTGTGATACGGAATAACCAGCCCCTGAAGAGACTTAACCTGTCCGGTAACTATCTGTGTGGCCGTTTATTCAATGACACCATAGAAAAGTTGTCCAGGTATTCCTACAAACTTCAGAACTCAGAGTAAGTATAAAAGATATCTACAGGATGAGACATCAGGTATTACACATGATACATAAATGTATGCTCCTCAACATTATTACTGTATATCTATTAACAAGTTCAGATTCAGTAGATTTGGACATTAGAGTTGATGCACAAAAAATTTTTACCAAAATTAAATAATACTGTAATTGCCCCAAGAAGACCTGGCTGCCCCTGCGGAGGTGTCACATTGTTTAAAACAACACAGATATTCTAGACTATATCCATTTACAGAGGTATCCTAAATTGTTTCCAACCACTGGGGTTTCCCAGACCATATCAAATCACTGTATACGACCACTGAAGTGTCCGACACTGTATCCGACCACTGAAGTGTCCGACACTGTATCCGACCACTGAAGTGACCGACACTGTATCCGACCACTGAAGTGTCCGACACTGTATCCGACCACTGAAGTGTCCGACACTGTATCCGACCACTGAAGTGTCCGACACTGAATCCGACCACTGAAGTGTCCGACACTCTATCCGACCACTGAAGTGTCCTAAACTGTATCCAACCACTGAGGTGTCCGACACTGTATCCAACCACTGAGGTGTCCGACACTGTATCCGATCACTGAGGTGTCCTACACTGTATCCAACCACTGAGGTGTCCTATACTGTATCCAACCACTGAGGTGTATCCGACCACTGAGGTGTCCTATACTGTATCCAACCACTGAGGTGTATCCGACCACTGAGGTTTCCTACACTGTAACTGACCACTGAGGTTTCCTACACTGTAACCGACCACTGAGATGTTCTACACTGTATCCTACCACTGAAGTGTCCTAAACTGTATCCGACCACTGAGGTGTTCTACACTGTATCTGACCACTGAGGTGTCCTAAACTGTATCCGACCACTGAGGTGCCCTAAACTGTATCCGACCACTGAGGTGTTCTACACTGTATCTGACCACTGAGGTGTTCTACACTGTATCTGACCACTGAGGTGTTCTACACTGTATCTGACCACTGAGGTTTCCTACACTGTATCCTACCACTGAGGTGTCCTAAACTGTATCTGACCACTGAGATGTCCTAAACTGTATCCTACCACTGAGGTGTCCTATACTGTATCCAACCATTGTGGTGTATCCGACCCCTGCGGTGTCCTACACTGTAACCGACCACTGAGGTGTCCTAAAAGGTATCTGACCACTGAGGTGTCTCGACACTGTATCCAACCACTGAGGTGTCCGACACTCTATCCGACCACTGGAGAGGCCTTGACTATTTCTATCCACTTAGTTGTCTTTGACTGTGTCCAATCACAAAGGTAACAGAAGAAAAGGAAGATATACCAGAAGAGGAGAATAACTTAGCGACTGAGGACCTCACAGAGAAATCGATGAGAAAGGACAGTACAGAAAGACTTTGCACTGTCCTGAAACCACATAGTACTAAAATCCCATCACAAGCAGATAGTCTTGGCCTCAAAATCATCAACAAAGTAGTCACAAGTGAACTGATCTTAAAGAGGACCTGTCACCCCCAAAAATATCCCCACCAAACATGCCCCCCATAATCCTCTCCCCAGTCCCTTTCTATATATACTAAATTTATTTTAATTAATGTTGGGAAAGTTGTTCCTAAAAGATCTGACCTCTTTCCAAATAAGAGGACGGATCCATGTATCTCCTGCACTGACAGTCGGGTTTATTCATGAGGGGGCCGGCACTCCTCTGTATGGTCAGGCTGACACTCCCCCGACACTCCTCCCCCACGCCCCTCTGTTTCACGCCGCTATCAGCGGGGACCTGTAAGAGAAGCCGGCAGCATCACATATATTGCGCAATTGCTGTCGACTGCTGGGTGGCGCTGTCAATAAGCACGGTGCGGGAGCAGCTGCTGTCAATTCGGCGCGGCCACATCTGTGTATAATGAATCCCTGACGATGTAGCGCATGTCTGTGGACTTGTCACCGGCCACAGTGTCGGCTGAATGTTATATATATACACCGCAGAGAGCCGACATTATATGTGATGCTGCCGGCTTCTCTTACAGGTCCCCGCTGATAGCGGCGTGAAACAGAGGGGCGTGGTGGAGGAGTGTCAGGGGAGTGTCGGCCTGACCATACAGAGGAGTGCCGGCCCCCTCATGAATAAACCCAACTGCCAGCGCAGGAGATACGTGGATCTGACCTCTCATTTGGTAAGAGGTCACATATTTTAGTAACAACTTTCCCAACATAAATTAAAATAAATTTAGTATATATAAAAAGGGGCTAGGGAGAGGATTATGGGGGGCATGTTTGGTGGGGGTCTTTTTGGGGTTGACAGGTCCTCTCTAAGAAAGAAAAATAGATGTGTTTTCCAGAACTTGACAGCCCTGGTGGCATTGAGAAGAACAAAACCATAATCATTAAACCCTCTGATAAGGGACAATGTGGTAGGGGTTTTCTCCAATTAACAAACTTAAAGGAACCCGGATAATAATAAACTTTAACCTTTTTGGGAGCACTAAAAAAAATGGAAGAAGCAAGGTAAATGATCTCAGAACAAGAAATAAAATTCCTACTCCCAGTACAGGCGGTCCCCTACTTAAGGACACCCGACTTACAGACAACCCATAGTTACAGACAGACCCCTCTGCCCACTGTGACCTCTGGTGAAGCTCTCTGGATGCTTTAAAATAGTCCCAGACTGCAATAATCAGCTTAAAATTGTCTGCAATGAAGCTTTATTGATAATTCTTGGTCCTATTACAGCAAAAAAATTTGAAACTCCAATTGTCACTGGGGCAAAAAAAAAAATTGTCGGGAACTACAATGATAAAATATACAGTTTCGACTTACATACAAATTCAACTTAAGAACAAACCTACAGTCCCTATCTTGTATGTAACCCGGGGACTGCCTGTACATCCACTGGTGGCAATGTGCGGCACCGTACCGCTCCGTAGCCCGGGAAAAAGATAGGACCTGTCCTATCTTTACCCGTAGTACGGCGCCATGCGCCATACATCCCTATGGAGAGGGGCGGGGGTGAGCTGCGCTCACCTCCTCCTCCTCTTCCCGTGCACTGCCGTTGCCCGCTACGGTACGGCACGGGCGGGCAACGGCAGTGTGAATATAGCCTTAGACTTTAGCATAACTAAAAACTAGTGTGTTCGATGGAAAATTTTACCACCTCTGTGGGAAAGCCCTTGTGCACCCTCATACTCACATTTGCCCCTGGGCTGGTGGGAGACACAGGTAGTATTCTCCGAAGCAATGAAGATCTGGCAGGACAGGCAAAATCAATGGCCAATTTGGCACTTACCTGTTTACCTGACTATGTCCAGATTTATGACATATTTTATATTCAGGACTAAAAGAATGTACTGTAAAAGTATCTTCATAGAGATTACTGCCCTGTTATCATCTAAATACAAACCTCAGTGACAGTGACCAACAACATTTCGATAAACCTGGGGTTAGAGCAGTCAGATGAGACCTAAGTTGATTTTACTGAATGCCGTAATATGTAATACTGTCTGACTTTGCACATAAAAGAACACACAAACTGCTCGCACATGCATCTATAAAGTGTCTGCGCCAGTTTGGTTTTGCGACAGAAAACTGGCGCAATAGATCTAGGCCAACGATCCTAAACAAACCGCCAAGGAAACTTATCCACTGGTTTTGGAGAAAGAAAATAAAGCTGCTAGAATGGCCCAGTCAATGACATCATCTAAATCTAATAAAAGGAACTAAGGCTCAGAGTACATAGAAGGAGCCCACCGAACTCTCGGTTTTGTGGAAAAATGGGCTAAAATCCCACCTGAGCGATGGAGGACACTAGTGTCTCCATACAAGAGGCATGTTGAAGCTCCATCACCAGCAGAGGTTTTGTACAAAGTATTACATATATATCTTTGGACATCTATGGTGTGATTACTTTGCTAGTGTGGATTGGATGGTGGGGACATGATGGTCCTATGAGATGGTGGAGCAGTGCTCAGTGGTAGAGAGAAGTGGTGGCAGTTGTAGGCCTTGTGATGATGGCATGTGTCATGATGAATGTCGTGAATGGTGATGGTCACCATTTGCCTTGATCAAAAAGAGGTCCTCTCATTTCTTCCATCCTGCTCCCGTGTGCTGCAATCATCTTTGGATATCTTTGGAGATAACATATAGCATGTGTAAATCCACAGGAGGTTTCTAGTGATGAGATTTATGGACGTTACATACATGCAAGGGCATATTCCCTCCATTTTCGGCTTTTTGAACATGCCACCTATATCTTATCTTCTTGTTACAGGTCAGATGGGGTTTACAATGCTGCAGCTATATCTTTAAGAAAAAGTCACCAGTCTTATAAGGACCATGCACAATCTGGTCCCGATAGTAGTTTTTCTATGAGTAATCAGTCCAGTTCACTGTGCAGGATAAAGGCACTAGAAAACTTTGGTGTCCTGATGGAGGCGCTGTCCAGTCCGGCCTGCAGGATAGAGGAATTACAGTGAGTATAAGGGAGGTGTACAGGATAAAAACATACATGGGGGAGTCCTTTATTATTAAATCCATAACATTTTTTCTACGGTCCCTACAACTATTTGAGAAATTAGTATTCCTTTTACTGTGAGGTGTTTTGACCAATAAATTACAAATCTGGCATTTCATATTTATTCTTTATATTTCTGCCAGGAAGGAGAAGCAACTATAGGTCACCCTTGAGTAACTTTCACATGGGCCATGTTAGTTTGACAAAAAAAATTATGGCAAAATCTATGGTGAGCTCATTGTGTCCCATAGCTTCTGACTCCATGGAGCACATTTACTTACCTGTCCCATCGCGATCCCCGCTGTGCGTTCTCCGACCTCGGTTCGGAGCTGCCGCAATTCACTAAGATCCTGCGTCCAATTTCCTGCACGTGTTGCCTCCCCGCTCAGGTCCGCCGGAGTTCACCTTCTCCTTCCCTGTGTATGTGAGTGCTGATCTTGTGGCACAATTTGATTTTTAAATTCAGCGGTTTGTCCGAATCAGTCGGGTTGTCCGACGACCACACCCCCCAAATTGTGTAGCATGAAAGCCGGCGCCGATGCGCCACAATCCGATCGTGTGCACCAAAAACCCCTGAAAATCGGAAATATTCGGGAAACCCGACAGAAATGTGGCCGCAGGACCCTTAGTAAATGTGCTCCCATGTGTGTGAAGTCTTAGACGTGTCCAGACATGTGAGTCCCAAGATGAGGACCTTCAAATGTATGTCGTTCTATCAGCCTATTGGCAGCAAGCCACAAGCCCAACCAAATCATCATTACCTTTTTCACTTTAGTTCACATCTTTTTTTAAAACAAAAGGTGCCTATGCCCCTTATCTTATTACAAATCGGCTTCTCATGTCCTGACAATCGATTGACCACTAATGGACCTGTGTCTTATCTACTATGACTTCGCAACAATACAATGACTATGGGGATCATTTACTAAGGGCCCGATTCGCGTTTTCCCGACGTGTTACCCGAATATTTCCGATTTGCGCTGATTTTCCCTGTATTGCCCCGGGATTTTTTGCGCACGCGATCGGATTGTGGCGCGTCGGTGCTGGCATGCACGGGATGGAAATCGGGGGGCGTGGGCGAATGAAAACCCGACGGATTCGGAAAAACCGCCGCATTTAAAAATGGAAAATGTGTCGCGGAGCTTGCACTTACCTTCACTCAGCCGGGCTCGGTGTAATCCAGTGCGTTCCGATGCTCTTCAGCGCAGCAGCGACATCTGGTGGACGGCGGAGGAACTGCCTTAGTGAATCCCGGCCGGACCCGAATCCACCGCAGAGAAGGCGCCGCTGGATCACGAATGGGCCGGGTAAGTAAATCTGCCCCTATGTCTCCACTTATTTCTTTGGTGTGACAAATAGCTGTCTTATAAGCCATATAAGTCAACCACCTTTAAAATATAACTACTTTCAAGGATCAAAAACCAAAAAACAAGAGAGCTTGTAATTATGGCAAACAAATACACTTTATTCAAAAATACCACATACAAAATAAAATAAATAGACCACTTTCAGAAGAGATTCCTGAAAGTCAGAAATTGAGGGGGAACAAGACAGTGTCCCAGATGGAGATGGGACAAACACAGAGAACCTATGGCTCCCCTGCCCTGTATGTGCCCCAGAAGTTGTGCCAAGAAATATATCCAAAAATCTATAATGTCCAAAAGTAGGACTGTAATGAAGGGCAGTGGACCTATATGTCGCAATAACTGTGCATTCAACCGGAGGTACCATCCGGTGCCAATACATCAAGTCAGAAAGCAAAGTCAAAAAGACTTACCTCTCCGGCGTACTGTTGACTCGCCTAGGCGCGTGCGCCGCGCCGTCTTCAGGGGGAGTGCACCTCACAAGGAAGCGTCTCCATGGCAACGCCGGCCTGATCACATGTGATCGGTCCGTGCGCGTCATGGTGACGCACTTCCGGTGCGCGACCTCATGGAGCCGGCGTGTCACGTGATGGGCGCGTCTGTAAACGGATACGCTGTGTGAGCCTATTTAACATAAGCACAACATCTTGATATTACCTCCTGACGAAGCATCAGTGCGAAACGCGCGTCGGGGTATTCCTGTTGGCCCTCCCCCTGTCTGCCTCTGTGCCGCCTATATTATGCCTTTGGGTAAGTGTGGCCGCTTTTTTGACTTTGCTTTCTGACTTGATGTATTGGCACTGGATGGTACCTCCGGTTGAATGCACAGTTATTGCGACATATAGGTCCACTGCCCTTCATTACAGTCCTACTTTTGGACATTATAGATTTTTGGATATATTTCTTGGCACAACTTCTGGGGCACATACAGGGCAGGGGAGCCATCGGTTCTCTGTGTTTGTCCCATCTCCATCTGGGACACTGTCTTGTTCCCCCTCAATTTCTGACTTTCAGGAATCTCTTCTGAAAGTGGTCTATTTATTTTATTTTGTATGTGGTATTTTTGAATAAAGTGTATTTGTTTGCCATAATTACAAGCTCTCTTGTTTTTTGGTTTTTGTCAGTTTTGGAGTTTGGAGGGTGGTTCATATTATATATAGGGGCCCTTTTTGGTGTTACTTATAAGGATCCCCTATAAATTAAGACGCCTATAGGTGGGGTTAAAGGGTGAAACCAGGAAACGTGGCACACACCCAACTTGTCAGGGAAGGGAAATCACCGTAAGCCCAGCTGTGAGAGCTACCTAAATGCCAACCTGCCTCGATAATGAACTACAACTGTGTGATATTCCCTATACAAAATAATGTGAGGGATAGAGAAAATAGAAGACCAAAGCCAAGGTCATCGAGCCAAGTTCAAAAGGGAGGGTATGTAAGGGACAAAATGGCAGTCAAGCAGTATGAACCAAGGTCAAATACTGGAAGGTAAAGCAGAACAGGGAACAAAGGGCGGTCATATGACCAAAAAAAGGCTGGCAACATGGAATGTCACAAAAGCTAAACTAGTCTTGGCAAAATGGGTCTTATTCACTGATACCAGCTACACTGCTTTCCTCCTCCTTCATGATACCTGAACCTAATCCGCATTCTATACCCTGGCTTAAGTCTTATACATCCTTTAACACGTTAAGAATTTTTCTAAATTTTTTCTCCATATCCTTGAGACGGATTGGAATATAACTCCCCCAGTTATTGTGTTGTTGACTCTGGATCTTTCTTTTTCAACCACCTACGTCCAGATATGCATGTAATCTATCTATGGTGTTCAGTAACACAATGTAGGTGGACATGTCAGATGACATTAATAGATTTTATTAATGGACAGGGATACTTTCTTTCCCCATTCAAAATCTGCAGACTTTATACTAATGTTCTCTGAATGTCTCACCCAAACCTCATCTTATTCTTACAGTCTAGGTGAGAATGATCTAGCATGCGACTCCTGCCTCCAGTTGGCATCTGCAATCAGGGTTAACCACTCCCTCAAGACACTCAATCTGTCAGGAAATCTTCTATATGGTCCCCACTTCACTGACTTGATGGAGGCATTGACCAGTCCGAGCTGCAGGATAGAGGAACTACTGTAAGTATTAGAGATGTGTACAGGAGGAGGCATTACATTGAGTATTAGAGATGTACAGGAGGAGACGTTACAGTGAGTATAAGAGACGTGTACAGGAGGAGAAATTACTGTGAGTATAAGAGATGTGTACAGGAGAAGATATTACAGTGAGTATAGGAGGAGATGTACAGGAGGAGACATTACAGTGAGTATAAGAGATGTATAGAAGGAGACATTACGGTGAGTATAAGATATGTGTACAGGAGGAGACATTACGGTGAGTATAGGATATATAAAGGAGAAGATGTTATAGCGAGTATAAGAGATGTAAAGGAGGAGACATTAAAGTGAGTATAAAAGATGTGTATAGGTGGAGACATTACTGTGATGTGTAGAGGAGACATGTTTATTGTATTTTATGCTCCACTGTAAAATCTTCATTACCTCCTTTGACCTCTTGCCTCTTGTTGCTCTATGTGGTTTGGCTTTTCTACTGGTTGTTCCTCTTTGAAATTTGAGTACCTTTCAATGTTTTGCGTTCTGGCATTGTCTTATCTTCCAGTCCTAGGTTTGTTTGTCTGTAGCCAGCATTTATAAGCTTTGAGTAAGAGCAACAGTGGCAACTTGGGTCCTATGCAGCTAAGAATAAACCTTCTTTTATGTTCCAATGGTGGAGACCAAATGCTATCCTTAAATTCTGTTTTATGGGTTCTCTGTAGCTTGTTATTATTGGGGGCTTTGTTCTGCCAGATTTATTCAGCTTTTGATGAATTGCATCAAGATCAATTTCCACTAGACCATTGGGAATACAAAGCTTACAGCAGAGGAGTAGAGTATTTCTCCATAAAGGAGAGCGATTATTATATTTTTTTACTGTGAAATAACTGTATGAGGGCTTATTCATTGTGTGAGGAGGTGCAGTTTTTAATGGTGACATTTCGGGGTAATTAAACAGATAACCCACCTCTTATCTTATTATTACAGACTGGCATACAATAATCTAAGAGACACATCCTGCATCCATTTGGCTTCTGGAATAAAGAATAACCTGTCCCTAAAGAAACTTGACCTGTCTGGTAACCACCTGTCTGGTCCTTGCCTCAGTGATTTGATGGAAGTGCTATCCAGTCCGGCCAGCAGGATAGAGACGTTACAGTGAGTATAACGCTAGATTCACACTGCGATTTTACACCATAAAATCAGTGTCAGATTCCAAACGAAAATGTGCACATCCGGCATGACAACCCTCATGTCCGACATGATTTTGTGTGGAAAATGGGCAGGTTTAGCAAATAAAATGTTCTCCTTGTGCTTCCGCCTGGGTCTCTTATTGCTGATGTAAACTGAGACTTGAAGGCCCTACTGAATATAAGATCTCCATCTAAATGAAGCTGCACTCCATTAGTGGGGGTTCTTCCTAATTAAGGGTGCAATAAACAGATCTGTATTAAGACCTGTTTGGGATTTCAGGACAGAGCCCCTTTTTAAGTTTTTCTATGCCGAACTTCCACATGATATCTTCCACATGATATCCACATGACGTATGCATAGGAGGGCTTGTTTTTTGTGGTAATAGTTGCCAATGGCTTTAGTTTTTGGGTAAGATTAGCATAATTTCTAGCTCCTCAGCTGTTGTGATCACCCCAGATGCAGCAGAGACCAGCCACATCTTCTGAGCCCTTCTGCATCCAGATGGTCCAATGTTAAATCCTCTATGGATTGCATTGGGCATAGTTCTCATTTACTAATACTGTATACTTGTGGGTATAACATGCCTGCTGTCCAGACTCAGCTTTAAGCCACAAAACCTGTTAACCCACATTTCCTTTTACATTATACCTGACAAAAACCAGAGCCCAAGTAAATACCAGAAAGTCACACTGCTAATCACAGAGATAAGTGGCAGCTGTCACATACAGTGGCTACAGAAAGTATTCAGGCCCATTTAAATTTTAAATTTTTTTGTTTCATAGCAGACAGTTAGTAAGATCCATTAATGTGCACTTTGCTCCCTTCTTGACCGAAAAAAACTGAAATATAGATATTTCTGCTAATTTATTAAACAAGAAAAACTGAAATATCACACGGTCATAAGTATTCAGCCCCTTTGCTGTGACATTCATATGTAACTCACTTGCTGTCCATTTACTTCTGATCCTCCTTGAGATGGTTCTACTCCTTCATTGGAGTCCAGATGTGTTGAATTAAACTTATTGAACTTGATTAGGAAAGGCGCAAACCTGTGTATGTAAGACCTCACAGCTCACAGTGCATGTCAGAGCACATGAGAATCATGAGGCCTAAGGAACTGCCAGCTAATTGTGGCAAAGCACAGATCTGGCCAAGAGTACCAAATAATTTCTGTAGCACTCAAGGTTCCTAAGAGCACAGTGGCTGCCCTAATCCTTGAATGGAAGAAGTATGTGAAGACCACAACTCTTCCTTGACCTAGCCGTCCAGTCATAATGTTTCTTTAATGGAGTCTAATGTAATTAAATTAATAGATCCCTAAGTTTCACCATATTCTTTCATTATAAATTAGCAGACAAGATTGTACCAACCCCAACATCCCAGATCAATCCTCTGACAGCTGATATCCTGTGACTATCCTCATGATACAACATCACTAATACTGGGGTCTCCTCTTATTCCAGGTTATTTAGCAATGAATTAACTGAGGAAGAGGCAAATGCCTTAAGACATGTAGAAATACTAAAGCCAAATCTGAGGATATTTCACTGAAGATCGAGGAGCTAAGCAGATGACAGGACTTGTGATGGTCATGGATGATCTCAGAAGATAAAAAAATATCTGGGGATCCCATATCATGGAGAATACCACATCACTATGTCCTGGGGATCCCATATCATAAAGAATACCACATCACTATGTCCTGGGGATCCCATATCATGGAGAATACCACATCACTATGTCCTGGGGATCCCATATCATGGAGAATACCACATCACTATGTCCTGAGGATCCCATATCATGGAGAATACCACATCACTATGTCCTGGGGATCCCATATTATGGGGAATACCACATCACTATGTCCTGGGGATCCCATATCATGGAGAATACCACATCATTATGTCCTGGGGATCCCATATCATGGAGAATACCACATCACTATGTCCTGAGGATCCCATATCATGGAGAATACCACATCACTATGTCCTGGGGATCCCATATCATGGAGAATACCACATCACTATGTCCTGGGGATCCCATATCATGGAGAATACCACATCACTATGTCCTGAGGATCCCATATCATGGAGAATACCACATCACTATGTCCTGGGGATCCCATATCATGGAGAATATCACATCAATATGTCCTGGGGATCCCATATCATGGAGAATACCACATCACTATGTCCTGGGGATCCCATATCATGGAGAATACCACATCACTATGTCCTGGGGATCCCATATCATGGAGAATACCACATCACTATGTCCTGAGGATCCCATATCATGGAGAATACCACATCACTATGTCCTGGGGAACCCATATCATGGAGAATACCACATCACTATGTCCTGGGGATCCCATATCATGGAGAATACCACATCACTATGTCCTGGGGATCCCATATCATGGAGAATACCACATCACTATGTCCTGAGGATCCCATATCATGGAGAATACCACATCACTATGTCCTGGGGATCCCATATCATGGAGAATACCACATCACTATGTCCTGGGGATCCCATATCATGGAGAATACCACATCACTATGTCCTGGGGATCCCATATCATGGAGAATACCACATCACTATGTCCTGGGGATCCCATATCATGGAGAATACCACATCACTATGTCCTGGGGATCCCATATCATGGAGAATACCACATCACTATGTCCTGGGGATCCCATATCATGGAGAATATCACATCACTATGTCCTGTGGATCCCATATCATGGAGAATACCACATCACTATGTCCTGGGGATCCCATATCATGGAGAATACCACATCACTATGTCCTGAGGATCCCATATCATGGAGAATACCACATCACTATGTCCTGAGGATCCCATATCATGGAGAATACCACATCACTATGTCCTGGGGATCCCATATCATGGAGAATACCACATCACTGTGTCCTGGGGATCCCATATCATGGAGAATACCACATCACTATGTCCTGAGGATCCCATATCATGGAGAATATCACTTCAATATGTCCTGGGGATCCCATATCATGGAGAATATCACATCAATATGTCCTGGGGATCCCATATCATGGAGAATACCACATCACTATGTCCTGGGGATCCCATATCATGGAGAATACCACATCACTATGTCCTGGGGATCCCATATCATGGAGAATACCACATCACTATGTCCTGAGGATCCCATATCATGGAGAATACCACATCACTATGTCCTGGGGATCCCATATCACGGAGAATATCACATCACTATGTCCTGGGGATCCCATATCATGGAGAATACCACATCACTATGTCCTGGGGATCCCATATCATGGAGAATACCACATCACTATGTCCTGGGGATCATGGAGAATACCACATCACTATGTCCTGGGGATCCCATATCATGGAGAATATCACATCACTATGTCCTGGGGATCCCATATTATGGGGAATACCACATCACTATGAACTGGGGATCCCATATCATGGAGAATACCACATCACTATGTCCTGGGGATCCCATATCATGGAGAATACCACATCACTATGTCGTGAGGATCCCATATCATGGAGAATACCACATCACTATGTCCTGAGGATCCCATATCATGGAGAATATCACATCAATATGTCCTGGGGATCCCATATCATGGAGAATATCACATCACTATGTCCTGGGGATCCCATATCATGGAGAATACCACATCACTATGTCCTGGGGATCCCATATCATGGAGAATACCACATCACTATGTCCTGGGGATCCCATATCATGGAGAATATCACATCACTATGTCCTGGGGATCCCATATCATGGAGAATACCACATCACTATGTCCTGGGGATCCCATATCATGGAGAATATCACATCAATATGTCCTGGGGATCCCATATCATGGAGAATACCACATCACTATGTCCTGGGGATCCCATATCATGGAGAATACCACATCACTATGTCCTGGGGATCCCATATCATGGAGAATACCACATCACTATGTCCTGAGGATCCCATATCATGGAGAATACCACATCACTATGTCCTGGGGATCCCATATCACGGAGAATATCACATCATTTTCTCTGGGCTCCTGCACATTATAGGGCAATTGGTGTGTTTAACTGTAATAAAAATCTTTCCCACAATTGTCATGATCTGTTTTTCCTGTAACCTGCTGGATCATCCTACCACACGTCTATAGGTAAGTAGTCACACATGGACCATACAGACCAGGGGTGATGGGGGGCGCTACAGGTCCTGGCTATGGTCAGTGTAACACTTACACAGGCTGCAGGCAGAGGCTGCATAGGGAGCACTGTGATGGTGACATTATACATGTATACATACAGACTGGGGGTGATGGTGGTAGTGCTGCAGGTCCTGGCTGTGGTCAATGTAACACACAGGCTGCAGACAGAGGCTGCACAGTGGGCGCTGGGGTGGTGACATCATTGCTGTATCTCTGTATACATACAGACTGGGGGTGATGGAGGCAGTGCTGCAGGTCCTGGCTATGGTCAATGTAACACACAGGCTGCAGACAGAGGCTGCACAGTGGGCGCTGGGGTGGTGACGTCACTGCTGTATCTCTGTATACATACAGACTGGTGGTGATGGTGGTAGTGCTGCAGGTCCTGGCTGTGGTCGGTATATTGCAGAGGCTGCACAGTGGGCGCTGTGGTGGTGACATCACTGCTGTATCTCTGTATACAGACCGGAGGTGATGGGAGCAGCGCTGCAGGTCCTGGCTGTGGTCAGAGTAACATTTACACAGACTGCAGGCAGAGGCTGCACAAGGAAAGCTGTGGTGGTCATGTCATTGCTGTATCTCTGTATACATACAGACTGGGGGTGATGGGGGCAGAGCTCCAGGTCCTGGCTGTGGTCAAACACTTACACAGGCTGCAGGCAGAGGCTGCACAGGGTGTGCTGTGGTGGTGACATCACTGCTGTATCTCTGTATACATACAGACCGGGGGTAATGGGGGCGCTGCAGGTCCTGGCTGTGGTCAGTATATTACACAGGCTGCAGGCAGAGGCTGCACAGGGGGCGCTGTGGTGGTGACATCACTGCTGTATCTCTGTATACATGCAGGCCAGGGGTGATGGTGGCAGTGCTGCAGGTCCTGGCTGTGGTCAGTATATTACACAGGCTGCAGGCATAGGCTTCACAGGGTGTTCTGTGGTGGTGACATCACTGCTGTATCTCTGTATACATACAGACCGGGGGTGATGGTGGTAGTGCTGCAGGTCCTGGCTGTGGTCAGTGTAACACTTACACAGGCTGCAGGCAGAGGTTCCACAGGGGGCACTATGGTGTTGACGTCACTGCTGTATCTCTGTATACATACAGACCGGGGGTGATTGGGGCAGTGCTGCAGGTTCTGGCTGTGGTCAGTATATTACACAGGCTGCAGGCAGAGGCTGCACAGGGGGCGCTGTGGTGGTGACATCACTGCTGTATCTCTCTATACATACAGACCGGGGATGATGGTGGTAGTGCTGCAGGTCCTGGCTGTGGTCGGTATATTACACAGGCTGCAGGCAGAGGCTGCACAGGGGGCGCTGTGGTGGTGACATCGCTGCTGTATCTCTGTATATATACAGACCGGGGGTGATGGTGGTAGTGCTGCAGGTCCTGGCTGTGGTCAGTGTAACACTTACACAGGCTACAGGCAGAGGCTGCACAGGGAGCGTTGTGGTGGTGACATCACTGCTGTATCTCTATATACATACAGACCGGGGGTGATGGGGGCGCTGCAGGTCCTGGCTATGGTCAGTATATTACACAGGCTGCAGGCAGAGGCTGCACAGGGTGTGCTGTGGTAGTGACATCACTGCTGTATCTCTGTATACATGCAGGCCGGGGGTGATGGTGCTAGTGCTGCAGGTCCTGGCTGTGGTCAGTATATTACACAGGCTGCAGGCAGAGGCTGCACAGGGAGTGCTGTGGTGGTGACATCACTGCTGTATCTCTGTATACATATAGACCGGGGATGATGGGGGGCAGCGCTGCAGGTCCTGGCTGTGGTCAGTGTAACAATTACACAGGCTGCAGGCAGAGGCTGCACAGGGGGCGCTGTGGTGGTGATATCACTGCTGTATCTCTGTATACATGCAGGCCGGGGGTGATGGTGCTAGTGCTGCAGGTCCTGGCTGTGGTCAGTGTAACAATTACACAGGCTGCAGGCAGAGGCTGCACAGGGGGCGCTGTGGTGGTGACATCACTGCTGTATCTCTGTAAATATACAGACCGGGGGTGATGGTGGTAGTGCTGCAGGTCCTGGCTGTGGTCAGTATATTACACAGGCTGCAGGCAGAGGCTGCACAGGGTGTGCTGTGGTGGTGACATCACTGCTGTATCTCTGTATACATGTAGGCCGGGGGTGATGGTGGTAGTGCTGCAGGTCCTGGCTGTGGTCAGTATATTACACAGGCTGCAGGCAGAGGCTTCACAGGGGACGCTGTGGTGGTGACATCACTGCTGTATCTCTGTATACATACAGACCGGGGGTGATGGGGGCGCTGCAGGTCCTGGCTGGGGTCAGTATATTACACAGGCTGCAGGCAGAGGCTGCACAGGGTGTGCTGTGGTGGTGACATCACTGCTGTATCTCTGTATACATGCAGGCCGGGGGTGATGGTGGTAGTGCTGCAGGTCCTGGCTGTGGTCAGTATATTACACAGGCTGCAGGCAGAGGCTGCACAGGGGGCGCTGTGGTGGTGACATCACTGCTGTATCTCTATATACATACAGACCGGAGGTGATGGTGGTAGTGCTGCAGGTCCTGGCTGTGGTCAGTGTAACACTTGCACAGGCTGCAGGCAGAGGCTTCACAGGGGACGCTGTGGTGGTGACATCACTGCTGTATCTCTGTATATATACAGACCGGGGGTGATAGGGGCAGAGCTGCAGGTCCTGGCTGTGGTCAGTATATTACGCAGGCTGCAGGCATAGGCTACACAGGGGACGCTGTGGTGGTGACATCACTGCTGTATCTCTGTATACATGCAGGCCGGGGGTGATGGTGGTAGTGCTGCAGGTCCTGGCTGTGGTCAGTATATTACACAGGCTGCAGGCAGAGGCTGCACAGGGGACGCTGTGGTGGTGACATCACTGCTGTGTCTCTGTATACATACAGGCCGGGGGTGATGGGGGCAGCGCTGCAGGTCCTGGCTGTGGTCAGTGTAACACTTACACAGGCTGCAGGCAGAGGCTGCACAGGGGACGCTGTGGTGGTGACATCACTGCTGTATCTCTGTATACATACAGACCGGAGGTGATGGTGGTAGTGCTGCAGGTCCTGGCTGTGGTCAGTGTAACACTTGCACAGGCTGCAGGCAGAGGCTTCACAGGGGACGCTGTGGTGGTGACATCACTGCTGTATCTCTGTATACATACAGACCGGGGGTGATAGGGGCAGAGCCGCAGGTCCTGGCTGTGGTCAGTATATTACGCAGGCTGCAGACATAGGCTACACAGGGGGCGCTGTGGTGGTGACATCACTGCTGTATCTCTGTATACATGCAGGCCGGGGGTGATGGTGGCAGTGCTGCGGGTCCTGGCTGTGGTCAGTATATTACACAGGCTGCAGGCAGAGGCTGCACAGGGGGAGCTGTGGTGGTGACATCACTGCTGTATCTCTGTATACATACAGACCGGGGGTGATTGGGGCAGTGCTGCAGGTCCTGGCTGTGGTCGGTATATTACACAGGCTGCAGGCAGAGGCTGCACAGGGGGCGCTGTGGTGGTGACATCACTGCTGTATCTCTGTATACATACAGACCGGGGGTGACGGGGGCAGTGCTGCAGGTCCTGGCTGTGGTCGGTATATTACACAGGCTGCAGGCAGAGGCTGCACAGGGGGCGCTGTGGTGGTGACATCACTGCTGTATCTCTGTATACATACAGACTGGGGGTGATGGTGGTAGTGCTGCAGGTCCTGCCTGTGGTCAGTATATTACACAAGCTGCAGGCAGAGGCTGCACAGGGGGCGCTGTGGTGGTGACATCACTGCTGTATCTCTCTATACATACAGACCGGGGATGATGGTGGTAGTGCTGCAGGTCCTGGCTGTGGTCGGTATATTACACAGGCTGCAGGCAGAGGCTGCACAGGGGGCGCTGTGGTGGTGACATCACTGCTGTATCTCTCTATACATACAGACCGGGGATGATGGTGGTAGTGCTGCAGGTCCTGGCTGTGGTCGGTATATTACACAGGCTGCAGGCAGAGGCTGCACAGGGGGCGCTGTGGTGGTGACATCACTGCTGTATCTCTGTATACATACAGACCGGGGGTGATGGTGGTAGTGCTGCAGGTCCTGGCTGTGGTCGGTATATTACACAGGCTGCAGGCAGAGGCTGCACAGGGGGCGCTGTGGTGGTGACATCACTGCTGTATCTCTGTATACATGCAGGCCGGGGGTGATGGTGGTAGTGCTGCAGGTCCTGGCTGTGGTCAGTATATTACACAGGCTGCAGGCAGAGGCTGCACAGGGGGAGCTGTGGTGGTGACATCACTGCTGTATCTCTGAATATATACAGACCAGGGGTGATCGGGGCAGCGCTGCAGGTCCTTGCTGTTGTCAGCATATTACACAGGCTGCAGGCAGAGACTGCACAGGGGGCGCTTTGGTGGTGACGTCACTGCTGTATCTCTGTATACATACAGACCGGGGGTGATGGTGGTAGTGCTGCAGGTCCTGGCTGTGGTCAGTATAACACTTACACAGGCTGCAGGCAGAGGCTGCACAGGGGGCGCTGGGTTGGTGACATCACTGCTGTATCTCTGTATACATACAGACCAGGGGTGATGGTGGTAGTGCTGCAGGTCCTGGCAGCACAGTCCCATGTAAATAACATCACCCCCTCCTATCCTGCAGACCTCGCTCCCCTCCAACATACAGTCCCATGTAAATATCACCCCCCTCCTGTCCTGCAGACCTCGCTCCCCTCCAACATACAGTCCCATGTCAATAACCCCCCCCCCCCTACCTCCTGTCCTGTCAGACTCTCTGGCACACACTGCGCTCTATCCCACTGCCACTTCCTGTTATCCTGGTATTTTGTGAGGCCCCGCCCCTATGGTGACATCATCATTATCCTGGGATTGTTCCCTGACAGCACAGATCCCTGCGGCTCCTCAGGTGCGTCTCTCCTGTCTGTGTCACCCCCCGCCTGTCCGTTACCTCCCTCCATCAGGTGATGTCACCTCTGGGGATGTCCCTGCACTTCTTACCCCATTCTTTGTGTCTGTTTTGGACTCTGAGGCCCAAGAGTTTCATCGAGTCCCTCGAAGGATCTGACTTTTCTGTTGACTGTGCGATAATTTTAATAATAATATTATTACGTGGTGAGAGGTGCGACTGAAAAATATGTTTCGAGTTGTATTTTTTAACCCTCTCTGTCAATTGTCCTTTGTTTTTTAACTTTTGTGTTTTAACTCTGTTCTGTTTTGTTGCTGTGATGACAAAGATAGCAGATATTTTAGGTTTTTATTATGTTTTTTTTTATTTTTTCACTTTAAAAACACTTAAAAAATTTTTTTTTTTTCACTGCTTTCTGGGAGACTGAACAATTTTTTTTTTTACTGTGAGAGGACAGAGTATGTGGTGTGTAGTATAGTACTGTGAGAGGACATAGTATGTGGTGTGTAGTGTAGTAATGTGAGAGGACAGAGTATGTGGTGTGTAGTATAGTACCGTGAGAGGACAGAGTATGTGCTGTGTAGTGTAGTACTGTGAGAGGACATAGTATGTGGTGTGTAGTGTAGTACTGTGAGAGGACATAGGTGTGTAGTGTGGTACTGTGAGAGGACATAGTATGTGGTGTGTAGTGTAGTACTGTAAGAGGACATAGTATGTGGTGTGTAGTGTAGTACTGTGACAGGACAGATTATGTGGTGTATAGTGTAGTACTGTGAGAGGACAGAGTATGTGGTGTGTAGTGTAGTACTGTGAGAGGACAGAGTATATGGTGTGTAGTGTGGTACTGTGAGAGGACATAGTATGTGGTCTGTAGTGTAGTACTGTGAGAGGACAGAGTATGTGGTGTGTAGTGTAGTACTGTGAGAGGACATAGTATGTGGTGTGTAGTGTAGTAATGTGAGAGGACAGAGTATGTGGTGTGTAGTGTAGTACTGTGAGAGGACAGAGTATGTGGTGTATAGTGTAGTACTGTGAGAGGACAGAGTATGTGGTGTGTAGTATAGTACTGTGAGAGGACAGAGTATGTGGTGTATAGTGTAGTACTGTGAGAGGACAGAGTATGTGGTGTGTAGTGTAGTACTGTGAGAGGACATAGTATGTGGTGTGTAGTGTAGTACTGTAAGAGGACAGAGTATGTGGTGTATAGTGTAGTACTGTGAGAGGACAGAGTATGTGGTGTGTAGTGTAGTACTGTGAGAGGACAGAGTATGTGGTGTATAGTGTAGTACTGTGAGAGGACAGAGTATGTGGTGTGTAGTGTAGTACTGTGAGAGGACATAGTATGTGGTGTGTAGTATAGTACCGTGAGAGGACAGAGTATGTGGTGTGTAGTGTGGTACTGTGAGAGGACAGGGTATGTGGTGTGTAGTGTAGTACTGTGAGAGGACATAGTTTGTGGTGTGTAGTGTAGTACTGTGAGAGGACAGAGTATGTGGTGTATAGTGTAGTACTGTGAGAGGACAGAGTATGTGGTGTGTAGTGTAGTACTGTGAGAGGACAGAGTATGTGGTGTGTAGTGTAGTACTGTGAGAGGACAGAGTATGTGGTGTGTAGTGTAGTACTGTGAGAGGACAGAGTATGTGGTGTGTAGTGTAGTACTGTGAGAGGACAGATTATGTGGTGTGTAGTGTAGTACTGTGAGAGGACATAGTATGTGGTGTGTAGTGTAGTACTGTGACAGGACAGATTATGTGGTGTGTAGTGTAGTACTGTGAGAGGACATAGTATGTGGTGTGTAGTGTAGTACTGTGACAGGACAGATTATGTGGTGTATAGTGTAGTACTGTGAGAGGACAGAGTATGTGGTGTGTAGTGTAGTACTGTGAGAGGACATAGTATGTGGTCTGTAGTGTAGTACTGTGAGAGGACATAGAATGTGGTGTGTAGTGTAGTACTGTGAGAGGACCTAGTATGTGGTGTGTAGTGTAGTACTGTGAGAGGACAGAGTATGTGGTGTATAGTGTAGTACTGTGAGAGGACAGAGTATGTGGTGTATAGTGTAGTACTGTGAGAGGACATAGTATAAGGTGTGTAGTGTGGTACTGTGAGAGGACATAGTATGTGGTGTGTAGTGTAGTACTGTGAGAGGACAGAGTATGTGGTGTATAGTGTAGTACTGTGAGAGGACAGAGTATGTGGTGTATAGTGTAGTACTGTGAGAGGACAGAGTATGTGGTGTGTAGTGTAGTACTGTGAGAGGACAGAGTATGTGGTGTGTAGTGTAGTACTGTGAGAGGACAGAGTATGTGGTGTGTAGTGTAGTACTGTGAGAGGACAGAGTATGTGGTGTGTAGTGTAGTACTGTGAGAGGACAGAGTATGTGGTGTGTAGTGTAGTACTGTGAGAGGACAGAGTATGTGGTGTGTAGTGTAGTACTGTGAGAGGACATAGTATGTGGTGTGTAGTGTAGTACTGTGACAGGACATAGTATGTGGTGTGTAGTGTAGTACTGTGACAGGACAGATTATGTGGTGTATAGTGTAGTACTGTGAGAGGACAGAGTATGTGGTGTGTAGTGTAGTACTGTGAGAGGACATAGTATGTGGTCTGTAGTGTAGTACTGTGAGAGGACATAGTATGTGGTGTGTAGTGTAGTACTGTGAGAGGACCTAGTATGTGGTGTGTAGTGTAGTACTGTGAGAGGACAGAGTATGTGGTGTGTAGTGTAGTAATGTGAGAGGACATAGTATGTGGTGTGTAGTGTAGTACTGTGACAGGACAGATTGTGTGGTGTATAGTGTAGTACTGTGAGAGGACAGAGTATGTGGTGTGTAGTGTAGTACTGTGAGAGGACATAGTATGTGGTCTGTAGTGTAGTACTGTGAGAGGACATAGTATGTGGTGTGTAGTGTAGTACTGTGAGAGGACCTAGTATGTGGTGTGTAGTGTAGTACTGTGAGAGGACAGAGTATGTGGTGTGTAGTGTAGTAATGTGAGAGGACATAGTATGTGGTGTGTAGTGTAGTACTGTGAGAGGACATAGTATGTGGTGTATAGTGTAGTACTGTGAGAGGACAGAGTATGTGGTGTGTAGTGTAGTACTGTGAGAGGATATAGTATGTGGTCTGTAGTGTAGTACTGTGAGAGGACATAGTATGTGGTGTGTAGTGTAGTACTGTGAGAGGACAGATTATGTGGTGTATAGTGTAGTACTGTGAGAGGACAGATTATGTGGTGTATAGTGTAGTACTGTGAGAGGACAGAGTATGTGGTGTGTAGTGTAGTACTGTGACAGGACAGATTATGTGGTGTATAGTGTAGTACTGTGAGAGGACAGAGTATGTGGTGTGTAGTGTAGTACTGTGAGAGGATATAGTATGTGGTGTATAGTGTAGTACTGTGAGAGGACAGATTATGTGGTGTGTAGTGTAGTACTGTGAGAGGACATAGTATGTGGTGTGTAGTGTAGTACTGTGAGAGGACAGAGTATGTGGTGTGTAGTGTAGTACTGTGAGAGGACAGAGTATGTGGTGTGTAGTGTAGTACTGTGAGAGGACATAGTATGTGGTCTGTAGTGTAGTACTGTGAGAGGACATAGTATGTGGTGTGTAGTGTAGTACTGTGAGAGGACATAGTATGTGGTGTGTAGTTTAGTACTGTGAGAGGACATAGTATGTGGTGTGTAGTTTAGTACTGTGAGAGGACAGATTATGTGGTGTGTAGTGTAGTACTGTGAGAGGACATAGTATGTGGTGTGTAGTGTAGTACTGTGACAGGACAGATTATGTGGTGTATAGTGTAGTACTGTGAGAGGACAGAGTATGTGGTGTGTAGTGTAGTACTGTGAGAGGACATAGTATGTGGTCTGTAGTGTAGTACTGTGAGAGGACATAGTATGTGGTGTGTAGTGTAGTACTGTGAGAGGACCTAGTATGTGGTGTGTAGTGTAGTAATGTGAGAGGACATAGTATGTGGTGTGTAGTGTAGTAATGTGAGAGGACAGAGTATGTGGTGTGTAGTGTAGTACTGTGAGAGGACAGAGTATGTGGTGTGTAGTGTAGTACTGTGAGAGGACATAGTATGTGGTATGTAGTGTAGTACTGTGAGAGGACAGAGTATGTGGTGTGTAGTGTAGTAATGTGAGAGGACATAGTATGTGGTGTGTAGTGTAGTACTGTGAGAGGACAGAGTATATGGTGTGTAGTGTGGTACTGTGAGAGGACATAGTATGTGGTGTGTAGTGTAGTACTGTGAGAGGACATAGTATGTGGTGTATAGTGTAGTACTGTGAGAGGACAGAGTATGTGGTGTGTAGTGTAGTACTGTGAGAGGACATAGTATGTGGTCTGTAGTGTAGTACTGTGAGAGGACAGAGTATGTGGTGTGTAGTGTAGTACTGTAAGAGGACATAGTATGTGGTGTGTAGTGTAGTACTGTGAGAGGACAGAGTATGTGGGGTGTAGTGTAGTACTGTGAGAGGACATAGTATGTGGTCTGTAGTGTAGTACTGTGAGAGGACATGGTATGTGGTGTGTAGTGTAGTACTGTGAGAGGACATATTATGTGGTGTCTAGTGTAGTAATGTGAGAGGACAGAGTATGTGGTGTGTAGTGTAGTATTGTGAGAGGACATAGTATGTGGTGTGTAGTGTAGTACTGTGAGAGGACATAGTATGTGGTGTGTAGTGTAGTACTGTGAGAGGACATAGTATGTGGTGTGTAGTGTGGTACTGTGAGAGGACAGAGTATGTGGTGTGTAGTGTAGTACTGTGAGAGGACAGAGTATGTGGTGTGTAGTGTAGTAATGTGAGAGGACCTAGTTTGTGGTGTGTAGTGTAGTACTGTGAGAGGACAGAGTATGTGGTGTATAGTGTAGTACTGTGAGAGGACATAGTATGTGGTGTATAGTGTAGTACTGTGAGAGGACATAGTATGTGGTGTGTAGTGTAGTACTGTGAGAGGACATAGTATGTGGTGTGTAGTGTAGTACTGTGAGAGGACATAGTATGTGGTGTGTAGTGTGGTACTGTGAGAGGACAGAGTATGTGGTGTGTAGTATAGTACTGTGAGAGGACAGAGTATGTGGTGTATAGTGTAGTACTGTGAGAGGACAAAGTATGTGGTGTGTAGTGTAGTACTGTGAGAGGACATAGTATGTGGTGTGTAGTGTAGTACTGTGAGAGGACAGAGTATGTGGTGTGTAGTGTAGTACTATGAGAGGACAGAGTATGTGGTGTGTAGTGTAGTACTGTGAGAGGACAGAGTATGTGGTGTGTAGTGTCGTACTGTGAGAGGACAGAGTATGTGGTGTGTAGTGTAGTACTATGAGAGGACATAGTATGTGGTGTGTAGTGTAGTACTGTAAGAGGACATAGTATGTGGTGTGTAGTGTAGTACTGTGAGAGGACAGAGTATGTGGTGTGTAGTGTAGTACTATGAGAGGACATAGTATGTGGTGTGTAGTGTAGTACTGTAAGAGGACATAGTATGTGGTGTGTAGTGTAGTACTGTGAGAGGACAGAGTATGTGGTGTGTAGTGTAGTAATGTGAGAGGACAGAGTATGTGGTGTGTAGTGTAGTAATGTGAGAGGACAGAGTATGTGGTGTGTAGTGTAGTAATGTGAGAGGACAGAGTATGTGGTGTGTAGTGTAGTAATGTGAGAGGACAGAGTATGTGGTGTGTAGTGTGAGAGGACAGAGTATGTGGTGTATAGTGTAGTACTGTGAGAGGACAGAGTATGTGGTGTGTAGTGTAGTACTGTGAGAGGACATAGTATGTGGTGTGTAGTGTAGTACTGTGAGAGGACAGAGTATGTGGTGTGTAGTGTAGTAATGTGAGAGGACAGAGTATGTGGTGTGTAGTGTAGTACTGTGAGAGGACAGAGTATGTGGTGCGTAGTGTAGTACTGTGAGAGGACATAGTATGTGGTGTGTAGTGTAGTACTGTGAGAGGACAGAGTATGTGGTGCGTAGTGTAGTACTGTGAGAGGACATAGTATGTGGTGTGTAGTGTAGTACTGTGAGAGGACAGAGTATGTGGTGTGTAGTGTAGTAATGTGAGAGGACAGAGTATGTGGTGTGTAGTGTAGTACTGTGAGAGGACAGAGTATGTGGTGCGTAGTGTAGTACTGTGAGAGGACATAGTATGTGGTGTGTAGTGTAGTACTGTGAGAGGACAGAGTATGTGGTGTGTAGTGTAGTACTGTGAGAGGACATAGTATGTGGCGTGTAGTGTAGTACTGTTGTACTATGCCCCCTTTAACCCACTGAAACTTGGATTAAAATTGTGTGGAGAGAGTGACAGGACTGAGGCTCCCAATGATACATTTTATGGGGAGCCCTCCAGGAGCCTAATGATCCAACTCACTAAGAAGAGCCGGACAGCCCTTCACTGCTTACCATAGGGGTGATCCCCACCCCTAGCAATTCACCTGATTCCTCCTCTAATTGTTTTAGTCATATGATATAAATAAAGTTGTGACCATTTTGACACCATAAAATAAAGTGTTTTGTGTATTTATTCCAGACACAGTAGGCGAGATTCATTATGGCTTCTCCGTCACTTGTCTGGTGGAGAAACCACTTTTATCTCCCTGTCCTTCGCCAGATTTTGGGCTATAGGTAAAAACTCTGCCAGTTCCAATCCAGTCTAAAGGTCGGAACTGGCGGCTAAGTCCGTGTCTGTATCCGTAAAGATACAATCAGAAGATCATGCAATAATGGAAAAGGTGGAGGGGGCCTGGAAAGTGCGCTTGTAACCGAATAAAGATCTCTCCAAGTGTAATGGTTACGACAAATTTTATTGGTAGCAGTGATATCCAGTAACGCGTTTCGGGGAGACCCCTTCGTCAGACCAGAAATGGGACCACTGAGTGGGAACTCAGAAAAAGAGCGCTAAGAGGGAACTCAGTCGGTCAGCTACTCGACTGAGTTCCCTCTTAGCGCTCTTTTTCTGAGTTCCCACTCAGTGGTCCCATTTCTGGTCTGACGAAGGGGTCTCCCCGAAACGCGTTACTGGATATCACTGCTACCAATAAAATTTGTCGTAACCATTACACTTGGAGAGATCTTTATTCGGTTACAAGCGCACTTTCCAGGCCCCCTCCACCTTTTCCATTATTGCATTATACATTTTACGGTACCTCTGGCTACCGGTTTGTCAGAGCGCCCAAAAGTTGCTGCAGTAACCTAAGATCAAAACCTCCGTACCATTAAGGATCCTCCCCCATATTGGATATTTATTACCGCTTGTACCCAAGTGGTCACCAGGTGAGCACCCATTTTTCTCACCACATTCGGTTTACCTGTCTCTACGCTATCACGCGAGGCGCCGTCCTCCTTCGTTGTTGTTTTTGTTTCTCTTTCTTTACAATCAGAAGATCGTCAGTGGAGGGAACTTAAAGACTGGCGTTCTAAATGGTTCCTCTAACTTAAGTTGTTTTAAGATGAAGTGAGGGTCCATCCAGTATCCCAAATTCAACAGCTGAAGCCCAGATTATACCACGGCAGGCCTCGAAATCTGGGAGCGTCTCACCGGATGGGGATGGGTTAGGAAATCTCTACCACCTTGGGTACAGTGTAATAACCCTTCTCACTGTAGTCTCCTATCAAATGCCACAGGTCAGAAGTAATCTGGAGGCTGCGCTCCCCTCTGTACATGTGCCGGGGTCTGCGCTCCCCTCTGTACATGTGCCGGGGTCTGCGCTCCCCTCTGTACATGTCCCGGGGTCTGCGCTCCCCTCTGTACATGTGCCGGGGTCTGCGCTCCCCTCTGTACATGTGCCGGGGTCTGCGCTCCCCTCTGTACATGTGCCGGGGTCTGCGCTCCCCTCTGTACATGTGCCGGGGTCTGCGCTCCCCTCTGTACATGTGCCGGGGTCTGTGCTCCCCTCTCTACATGTGCCGGGGTCTGCGCTCCCTTCTGCACATGTGCCGGGGTCTGCGCTCCCCTCTGTACATGTGCCGGGGTCTGCGCTCCCCTCTGTACATGTGCCGGGGTCTGCGCTCCCCTCTGTACATGTGCCGGGGTCTGCGCTCCCCTCTGTACATGTGCTGGGGTCTGCGCTCCCCTCTGTACATGTGCCGGGGCCTGCGCTCCCCTCTGTACATGTCCCGGGGTCTGCACTCCCCTCTGTACATGTGCCGGGGTCTGCGCTCCCCTCTGTACATGTGCCGGGGTCTGCGCTCCCCTCTGTACATGTGCCGGGGTCTGCGCTCCCTTCTGCACATGTGCCGGGGTCTGCGCTCCCCTCTGTACATGTGCCGGGGTCTGCGTTCCCCTCTGTACATGTGCTGGGGTCTGCGCTCCCTTCTGTACATGTGCCGGGGTCAGCGCTCCCCTCTGTATATGTGCCGGGGTCTGCGCTGCCCTTTGTACATGTGCCGGGGTCTGCGCTCCCCTCTGTACACGTGCCGGGGTCTGCGCTCCCCTCTGTACATGTCCCGGGGTCTGCGCTCCCCTCTGTACATGTGCCGGGGTCTGCGCTCCCCTCTGTACATGTGCCGGGGTCTGCGCTCCCCTCTGTACATGTGCCGGGGTCTGCGCTCCCCTCTGTACATGTGCCGGGGTCTGCGCTCCCTTCTGCACATGTGCCGGGGTCTGCGCTCCCCTCTGTACATGTGCCAGGGTCTGCGTTCCCCTCTGTACATGTGCCGGTGTCTGCGCTCCCCTCTGTACATGTGCCGGGGTCTGCGCTCCCCTCTGTACATGTGCCGGGGTCTGTGCTCCCCTCTCTACATGTGCCGGGGTCTGCGCTCCCCTCTGTACATGTGCCGGGGTCTGCGCTCCCCTCTGTACATGTGCCGGGGTCTGCGCTCCCCTCTGTACATGTGCTGGGGTCTGCGCTCCCCTCTGTACATGTGCCGGGGCCTGCGCTCCCCTCTGTACATGTCCCGGGGTCTGCGCTCCCCTCTGTACATGTGCCGGGGTCTGCGTTCCCCTCTGTACATGTGCCGGGGTCTGCGCTCCCCTCTGTACATGTGCCGGGGTCTGCGCTCCCTTCTGCACATGTGCCGGGGCCTGCGCTCCCCTCTGTACATGTGCCGGGGTCTGCGTTCCCCTCTGTACATGTGCTGGGGTCTGCGCTCCCTTCTGTACATGTGCCGGGGTCAGCGCTCCCCTCTGTATATGTGCCGGGGTCTGCGCTGCCCTTTGTACATGTGCCGGGGTCTGCGCTCCCCTCTGTACACGTGCCGGGGTCTGCGCTCCCCTCTGTACACGTGTCGGGGTCTGCGCTCTTCTCTGTACACGTGCCGGGGTCTGCGCTCCCCTCTGTACATGTGCCGGGGTCTGCGCTCCCCTCTGTACATGTGCCGGGGTCTGCGCTCCCCTCTGTACATGTGCCGGGGTCTGCGCTCCCCTCTGTGCATGTGCCGGGGTCTGCGCTCCCTTCTTTACATGTGCCGGGGTCTGTGCTCCCCTCTGTACATGTGCCGGGGTCTGTGCTCCCCTCTGTACATGTGCCGGGGTCTGTGCTCCCCTCTGTACATGTGCCGGGGTCTGTGCTCCCCTCTGTACATGTGCCGGGGTCTGCGCTCCCTTCTGCACATGTGCCGGGGCCTGCGCTCCCCTCTGTACATGTGCCGGGGTCTGCGTTCCCCTCTGTACATGTGCTGGGGTCTGCGCTCCCTTCTGTACATGTGCCGGGGTCAGCGCTCCCCTCTGTATATGTGCCGGGGTCTGCGCTGCCCTTTGTACATGTGCCGGGGTCTGCGCTCCCCTCTGTACACGTGCCGGGGTCTGCGCTCCCCTCTGTACACGTGTCGGGGTCTGCGCTCTTCTCTGTACACGTGCCGGGGTCTGCGCTCCCCTCTGTACATGTGCCGGGGTCTGCGCTCCCCTCTGTACATGTGCCGGGGTCTGCGCTCCCCTCTGTACATGTGCCGGGGTCTGCGCTCCCCTCTGTGCATGTGCCGGGGTCTGCGCTCCCCTCTGTACATGTGCCGGGGTCTGTGCTCCCCTCTGTACATGTGCCGGAGTCTGCGCTCCCCTCTGTACATGTGCCGGGTTCTGCGCTCCCCTCTGTACATGTGCCGGGGTCTGCGCTCCCTTCTTTACATGTGCCGGGGTCTGCGCTCCCCTCTGTACATGTGCCGGGGTCTGCGCTACCCTCTGTACATGTGCCGGGGTCTGCGCTACCCTTTGTACATGTGCCGGGGTCTGCGCTCCCCTCTGTACATGTGCCGGGGTCTGCGCTCCCCTCTGTACATGTGCCGGGGTCTGCGCTCCCTTCTTTACATGTGCCGGGGTCTGTGCTCCCCTCTGTACATGTGCCGGGGTCTGTGCTCCCCTCTGTACATGTGCCGGGGTCTGTGCTCCCCTCTGTACATGTGCCGGGGTCTGTGCTCCCCTCTGTACATGTGCCGGGGTCTGTGCTCCCCTCTGTACATGTGCCGGTGGTCTGCGCTCCCCTCTGTACATGTGCCGGGGTCTGCGCTCCCTTCTTTACATGTGCCGGGGTCTGTGCTTCCCTCTGTACATGTGCCGGGGTCTGTGCTCCCCTCTGTACATGTGCCGGGGTCTGTGCTCCCCTCTGTACATGTGCTGGGGTCTGCACTCCCTTCTGTACATGTCTGTGCTCTGCTCTGTGGAGAGTCTGAGAGTCTCTTTATAGCTTTGGCACATCATCAGCTCCACTGACAAGCAGGAAATTCTCTGTAAATCATAGTCCTATATCTTACAGGGACGGAACTATGGAACCAAGAATGTACCGGAAGCCGTATCGGAAGGCAGGATCCATTTCTGGTAGGGACCTTACCTTTATATTGCAGCTTTTCAATGATAAATTTAATATCAATATTAAAGGGGGTTTTCTGGATTGTTTATACTGATGCCTAATCCTGAATGATCAGCTGATCCGGGTTACTTCCAGCACAAGCAGAGGATATAACTGGAAGCACAAGCTTTACTCTATGTAATTTATGTTACATCTGTGTCCGGGTCTTCTGCAGGTCACAATATTAGAATGAGAAGATTCTGAATTCTGCACAGTCTGAACAGTCAGCAGTCTAAACAGTGTTCTATCGCATGGGTCTCTGTTAATACGCTCATTCTCCGAGCTCTTCTCCTCTCACCTGGAATCAGACTCTCTACTCTAATAAATCCCCCACGTGCGCTATTATGATTGCTGGTTAAATATTTTCTTTCTAGCTCTCTCATCTGAGCTTTTCTTGCTATATGTCTTATTTCTGTTTTTTCAATATTTGACTTACGCTTTTAACTATTCTTCTATCCTATACAATCCTGCACTTTATTTTTTATTTTAGTTGTGGCCCAGATTGTCGACCTCCCCTTTGTGTTATTTATTTGTCTTCTGACGTGTCCACACATTTGGGCAGGGAAGAACTTTCTTTGTGGTTGTCTTGTATCGCCAAGGATACACAGAGGCTAGCAATCAGGTCTGTTTGGGGCTGGAGTCTTAGGGTTCACTATCCTGTTGGTGGTCCTTGAGTCCAGTGTCCCCATTACAGTTCTGTTATTTGAAAATCTGTTAAAAATCTGGTCATCTCATGGCATAAAAATATCCAACAAGAGGAAGGCATAATAGGACCTTCACAATGACCTCCTGTCGGTTCCTCCGTAGTTGTCAACACAGCTTTCACCCATGTGAGCAGAAACTTCACAAGTTTTTAAAGTTGTCCTGTTGTGTCTGGTCACAAGACAATACCAGAAGCACCTTTCAGGGTCTACTAGGACACCCAATTTTTTTTATACCGATTAGGCTTCTCACTTCTGGGTATAGGGCAACTCCAACTTTCTTATTAGCAGTTCCCCAGGCTCAGGAGATGATGACCACAATGGATTTATCCAGGGATTAATGTTTTTTCTTTTTTTTTGTAGTCCCAAAATCAATCAAAATGGTTTCTTTAGTCTATATTCGGTTCTTCAAAAATAATGTCCATATGAAACCTTGAGTTCTCTTGTTGAAATCTTAAGATTGGATGTGACACACCGACAGTACGTACTTCTTCTTTGTTAACAATCTCAACTCCCGATCAGACGACAAAAGATTGCACTTCCGGCATGGCTCTTTCATGCATGGTAGTGAGATGTTCTGATCTCAGGAGGCCGTGTGTTGCCAGAAGGTCAACAACAAGTCCTAGAAATCCAGATCTTCTGAGACACAAGGATGGGTTGGCTAATTGACGCCAAATGTGGTGGCCGGCTTCTATGAGCAAACAGATCAGTCTGCCTTAGTAGATCTGAATTTCTAGAACTTGTCGTTGTTCTCATGGGAACAGGACATATGACAAACTACTTCTTTGGAACTCTAGAAATGTTACAGCAGCTAAGACTATTGCAGACTACTTGGTTCAGAAGATTACTTTTATCCAACTTATCAGCAAATAATCTACTTAATAAGGTCATATTGACAGGACAAGACAGAGATCTTCCATCTAATTCTGTTTTCAGACAGTCTCCCCCATCCATTACCAGCTATGACTTCTTAATGGTACGTCATAGTACCGTATAGTACGTCAAAGGATCACCATGAATAGGGTCAAATTGGAAAATGGGTTCTTGACATTGGAGCCATTGTTACTTGAGGCCCAGATCAGTTGATGACAATACTATGGTAGGAATAAAGAAATCTTCCTCCCTTTTTTAACCCAGTTAACAGCCCCAAAGTGTCATGATGCCATCAGTGGTTACGTATATGTATATGGCCGCCATTAATATGGTAACAAGGTTCTTGGTTCCTCCTAGATAATGATATCCAGAAGTTCCACCAGCAGCTTTGTCAGTACGAACATCACGTCCTGAGGACGACGTATGAATATTTCCAGGAGGATCTTCACTACATTGTGGAGAACCTGAGTCCTTACGCCCTTCTAAGTCATCTCAGTTCTAGAAAAGTCCCTAATCTTGAGGTGAGAGAATGTGATATGATGACAACCCTGTCTGTGGCGAAATGTTTGTATAGAATTGAGGCTTCTACAATAGCAAATTTAGCAACATTTAGAGATTGAGAACAAGGATAAGAGAAGGTTGAAGACATTGGTCCCAATTGGTAGTGATTAATTGGGAGAGACACATTACATTCACCAGTGCATTACAAAAGTATCCACGTCCTTTCAAGTTTGACTTGTTTTTATATGTTTCGGGATGCGTCCACATGTTCAGTTTTTCAGATGCAATTTTCTATGTCCAAAACTTGTAGTGGAGTGAAAACAGAGGAGGAGCAGCTTCTCTCAATGATATGTCCTCACCCATTATTATCCACAACTACATTATACTTCGAAAACTGCATCTAAAAGACTTGGGGATGTGGGAACACACCATAAGTCACAGACTTATTGATATTGTATGTGATAGAGCAACACAAAGGGGAGCTGCATTATGGCTTCTGCGAAATTTTCTGGTCGAGAATCCACATGAATCTCTGCCAGTTTCGGGCTTTCTCCGACCTGCAGACCACCAAGGATGCGGCGGAGACTGGGCAGAAGGCCAGCGGAGACTATAGCAAAAACTGATCCGGTCTAAAGTTCGGGACTGGCAGAGTTTGCACCCATTTTCACGAAGAGGCCTCACATTGAAAGCATATGTTATGGGGCCGAGGCCTGCCCTCTACAGCATCATGAAAACCAAGCTAAACTCCAGACAACTCGAGGATAAAGTTCTGGCAAAGTGAATACAGGCAGTCCCCGGGTTACATACAAGATAGAGTCTGTAGGTTTGTTCTTAAGTTGAATTTGTATGTAAGTCGGTACTGTATATTTTATCATTGTAATTCCAGCCAGAACTTTTTTGGTCTCTGTGACAATTGGATTTTAAAAATGTTGGGTCGTCATAAGAACCAGGAGTAACAATAAAGCTTCATTACAGACACCTGTGATAACTGTTACAGCTGATTATTGTAGCCTAGGACTAAAGTACAATAAATTACCAATATCCAGAGGTCCGTTTGTAACTAGGGGTCGTATGTAAGTCGAGTGTTCTTAAGTAGGGGACCGCCTGTATTCATGGTTAGGATATAAAACTAACTCTGAACATATCATGGAGCGCTGTTCAATCCATCATTGGTAAATGGAAGGAGCATGGCACAACTGATAACCTATCAAAACATGGTCATCCCCTCCACCAGACGAGGAGGTCCAGGGTCACCCTGGAGGAGCCATAGAGATGCCACAGCTCTTGTTGAATGCTGCACTCCCTATGTCCCTATAGTCAAATTCTCTTCTCTGATTGGACATTCTTTCTTGTTGTAGAAATACAAAGATCTCCTAAATGACAGAAAACTATTTGCCCGGACTTTGGTGTCTGACATTTTTCAGCTTGGGAGAGACGCTGTGATAGGACTGTGGGATAGTCTCTATGTCTTACAAAAGGAGCAGCCGCTTCCTGCCTTATGCGCTGTACTGGAGGAGCTCTGCGCGGAAGGTAACATCATGTATGGCGGTGTCTATCATGGAATTATTGGCTGTTGTTTAGTTTTCACAAGGAATAAGTTATTCTGAGAGTCTTAGTCAATATGTAATTTCTATAAGGTCCTGTATATCAACCTCCTTAGTCCTCGGAAAATATGGCTGACAGTGCCAGCCCCCAACCACACTGCCGTCCCCAAGACCAGACTAATGCCCCGTGACCAGACACGTGCCGACACCAAACGTCCAGACTGTGACTAACGCCGACACCAAACGTCCAGACTGTGACTAACGCCGACACCAAACGTCCAGACTGTGACTAACGCCGACACCATACCCCATGACCAGACTGCAGCCAATAACCTGTGACCAGACTGTGGCTGACTCGTCCACTGGGGGTCATTTATTAAGGGCCCAAATCGCGTTTTTACGGCGGGTTACCCTAATATTTCCGATTTGTGCCGTTTTCCGCTGAATTGCCCCGGGATTTTGGCGCACACGATCGGATTGTGGCGCATTGGCGTCGGCATGCACGCAATGGAAATCGGGGGGCGTGGCCGAACTAAAACCCGACGGATTCGGAGAAACCGCCGCATTTTTTAAAAAAAAGTGTCGCTGGACACACGCTTACCTTCACCCAGCAACGGATCGTGAACTCCGGCGGACTTCAGTGCAGCAGCGACACCTGGTGGACGTCGGAGGAACTGCCTTATTGAATCGCCGGAAGACCCGAATCCACCGCAGAGAACGCGCCACTGGATCGCGAATGGACCGGGTAAGTAAATGTGTCCCACTTTGTCCCCCCCAACCAGCCTCCTCTTCCCCCATGACCAGACTGTGGCTGAAGCCGTATCAGTGACGATACAGGATCCCTATGCAGGCAGAGAGCTCAGTATGTGTTTGGAGGATGATGTGACAGGGGCTAATTGTATCACATTGCCATCGGGACGTTGAGATCGCCTCCCCACCGAACCTCCGCTGTGCAAGGTCATGTGACCGGAGCATCAGCGACCAATAGGGAACAATGTTGCTCCGGTAACATGACCTTCTACCTAGGGCCCTGGGCTGTAAGAGGCCACTGCAGCTCCCTGGCCAGGATTAGGGGAAAGAGGAGAAAATTCTCAGTAAAACTGCCTATACAAGCGTCAAAGACACTTGTATAGGCGTTAATGCGATCTCTGGGTGTGAGGTTATTGGTCTTCACCCCTACACCTTTATGTTACATTCTGGATAATATTACGGATGACTTGGGTATATTACACACTTTTCTTTCTTTTCAGGTAAAACTCTACCAGGGAAAATTTTACTGGATGAAGAGGGGCACTTACTTCACCCCGAACTGAAAGGTAGATATCTTATAGTTTAAATAAAAAATCCCACTTGGTTGACCTGAATGATCTTAAAATTAAGATGGTCAGGCATGGCCCCCTTCACACCCCTCCATGCCCACCTGTGGTGGTGGCGTAGGTGGGGAAATAATCTCAATTCCTGGATGTGCAGAAGGAGTTGGGATTATTTCAAGACTTGGACACCAGAAAATCTGCAAACTATACAAAGTGTTGAGTTGTCTTCGACTGAAGACCCCCTCCTACTAACTATAGTGAGGAACAACTCCAAAGACCTGTTCTCCGTCCATTTTACCCTGCACAATATGGACAACTCATGGATTCCAGTGAGTGGCTCTGCAGGTTAAATGAACACTTTGTTATGATCAACTTATTGTAGGACCCCTTAAGCCCCCCTAAAAAAATGGAATGGAAAAACATTGTTAATATATATAAGAATTAAAATGGTCTTGGAAATCTGATGTGTCTGTTTTATTGTTATTCCTAGATATCCAGAGACATCACATGAATCATCTGAAGAACCAAACGGAAAAACTGGTAGAAAACAAACCTCCAAGTTGTGACCAGAGGGAGGAGAGTTTTCCACTATGTACACGTTATGTGAACCTCATCATTGTCTCCACTTATCACTTTAGGGAACGTTACGAGAATGAGCTCATAGAGACCGGGGTAAAACATGAGAAATTAGTTAAAAGAGCACAAAATGACTTATTGCCCATTTCCCCCAACAAGATTTTCCGCTGCTGCCCCCAATCCGGACAGGTACCACATATGGTGATGGTGGTTGGAGTGCCCGGGGTAGGAAAGACCACACTGATGCAGAAGATTGTCTATGACTGGGTGAAGGGGGATCTCTATCAAAGATTCTCTTTTGTCTTCTTCTTCAAATTCCGGGAACTCAACCAATGGGATAAGGTTAGCCTGGAGACCCTGATCCTTCATCATTACCCATATCTGTGGCAGCAGCTCAGGAACATCCTACAAGATCCAGAGAAACTTCTCTTTATATTTGATGGATTAGATGAAAGCAATCAGACAATGAATTTTACACCAGATCACTTGTGCTCCGACCCCAAACAGCCGGAACGTTGTGGTCACATTGTGGTCAGTTTGGTGAGAAAGTCTCTTCTTAATGGTTGTTCTGTTCTGATGACCAGTCGCCCGACCAGACTGGCATCAATGGATTGTAGGGTTTTCCATAGAATAATAGAAATTACTGGATTTTTGGCAGAAGAAAGAAAGATTTACTTTGACAATTTCTTCAGTGACCCTGAACTGGCAGAAAAGGCTTTTTCCTATGTGAGGCAGAATGACACATTGTACACGTTCTGTTACCTCCCGTCCTACTGCTGGATCATCTGTACAGTATTATCCAGGAGCTTCCAGACAACAAGTAGTGACCAGCAGGTCTCATTATTACCCAGAACCGTGACCCAGCTCTTTGCCATATTTGTGGCCAACATCCTGTCCAATCACAGCCTGGAGAAAAGTGGCGCCCAGAAGCTCCTGCAGTCCATCGGATGGATGGCAGAACATGGGGTCATGAATCACAGGATTATATTTGATCATCGAGATCTGGAGTCTTTCCATGTGGACAATAAGTCAAAGCTCTTATCAAGTTTTCTGATGGAATCGGAGGAACCTGTGTCCTATTCCTTCTTACATCTCACTGTCCAGGAATTCTTCTCTGCCTTTGTGCATTATGCTGATTATTCTCCTGAGAAGTTACAGAAATCACTAGAAAGAGCCAAATCCTATCCTGATGGACGAGGTGAGATATTCCTCCGCTTCCTGTGTGGTCTATCAGATGCCACCACCAGGTCACTACTAACCGGATACCTGGACACACAAGCAGCTCAGGCCTCCAGAGAAGTCATCACTTGGCTTGAGAACTTTATTCTAGAAGAACAAAGGCTGGAGAAAAGTAAGGACAAGAAGCGCCATCTTCTCCGGACATTCTACTATCTGTTTGAATCCCAGAACAAGGATCTGGTGCAGGAATCATTACAGTCACACAGAGTATTTGACTTTTCTGAGGTTCGCCTGTCGGCCCTAGACTGTACGGTGTTGGCATTCATCATGGAAACCTGCACACATATAGAAGAACTCAATCTATCTCAAGGTTCCATAGAACCCGAGGGGTTACAAAGAATTATACCAGGGTTGTGTAACCTCCAGAATCTAAGGTAAAATTCTCATTACATTCCATCATTGTGTTGTATAACATTTGTATTTCGTGAGTAAGTCTATCATGAAGCAGATATGGATCAGATTCCAAGTAGTAGGTGCCAATTTTTTATATAAAAATAAATATGTATAAGCCACCAAGCCCTTATTAACCACATCAACCTCCCACACCCAAGCCACAAACGCCATACCACACGTCCCCAACCATGTCCTCCTCCATCTATACCATATTAACCACATCACCAGGGCTGCCATCAGGAGTGGAATAGTCGGAATCCAATCCCGGCCCCAGCCCAAGATTCCGAATCCACATCTTCCAGCCCGATCAGTTCTACATTAGTGGGATCTGACCTGGAAGGATCCAAGCCCGGCCCCAGCCCAAGATTCCGAATCCACACCTTCCAGCCTGATCAGTTCTACATTAGTGGGATCTGACCTGGAAGAATCCAAGCCCAGACCAGATCCCATCAGCTTTCAGTTTTAGCAGTGGAGTACTGGAGCTTACAGATACAACTTCCAGCAGTGTATGAAATAGAGGAGATATAGGGGCACATTTACTTACCTGGTCCCTGCGCGATCCCCGATACGGACTGTCTGACAAGGATGAACTCTGCCGCGATTCCTGATGATCAAGCGCCCGATATCCTGCATGTGTCGCTTCCTCGCTCAAGTCTGCCGGAAGTTCACCTTCTTCTTCCCGGTGCATGTAAGTACTTGGGCTTGCAACACAATTTTTAAGTTAAATCCCACGGTTTGTCCGAATCCGTCGGATCGTCTCGCGGCACGCCCCCCAATTTGTGTCCCATGGAAGCCAGCGCAGCTTCACCGAAAAAGGATCATGTACGCCAAATACCTGTACAAGCCATGCTGGTATGGTAACATATTTATTTAGTAACCTTGATTCTGGTACTGTATCTATTTAGTAATCATGTTTCTGGTGCTGTATCTATTTAGTAGCTTGATATGGTGTCATATCTGTATAGTAAGCTTGGTTCCATTGCTGTTTCTATGTAGTAATCTTGGTCTATGTCATGTATCTATGTAGTAATCTTGGTCTATGTCATGTATCTATGTAGTAATCTTGGTTCTGGTACTGTATCTATGTAGTAATCTGGGTTCTGGTAATATATTATTATATATTAATCTTGGTTTTGGTAAGATCGTGCACCCGATATCCTGCATGTGTCACTTCCCCGCTCAGGTCCCCGGAGTTCACCTTCTTCTTCCTGGTGCATGTAAGTGCATTGTCCGTGTATAATGCGCTGTGCGGGGAGTCACTAAGATCGTGCGTCCTATATCCTGCATGTGTCACTTCCCCGCTCAGGTCCCCGGAGTTCACCTTCTTCTTCCTGGTGCATGTAAGTGCATTGTCTGTGTATAATGCGATGTGCGGGGAGTCACTAAGATCCTGCGCCCGATATCCTGCATGTGTCACTTCCCCGCTCAGGTCCCCGGAGTTCACCTTCTTCTTCCTGGTGCATGTAAGTGCATTGTCTGTGTATAATGCGCTGTGCGGGGAGTCACTAAGATCCTGCACCCGATATCCTGCATGTGTCGCTTCCCCGCTCAGGTCCCCGGAGTTCACCTTCTTCTTCCTGGTGCATGTAAGTGCATTGTCCGTGTATAATGCGCTGTGCGGGGAGTCACTAAGATCCTGCACCCGATATCCTGCATGTGTCACTTCCCCGCTCAGGTCCCCGGAGTTCACCTTCTTCTTCCTGGTGCATGTAAGTGCATTGTCCGTGTATAATGCGCTGTGCGGGGAGTCACTAAGATCCTGCACCCGATATCCTGCATGTGTCGCTTCCCCGCTCAGGTCCCCGGAGTTCACCTTCTTCTTCCTGGTGCATGTAAGTGCATTGTCCGTGTATAATGCGCTGTGCGGGGAGTCACTAAGATCGTGTGCCCGATATCCTGCATGTGTCACTTCCCCGCTCAGGTCCCCGGAGTTCACCTTCTTCTTCCTGGTGCATGTAAGTGCATTGTCCGTGTATAATGCGCTGTGCGGGGAGTCACTAAGATCGTGCACCCGATATCCTGCATGTGTCACTTCCCCGCTCAGGTCCCCGGAGTTCACCTTCTTCTTCCTGGTGCATGTAAGTGCATTGTCCGTGTATAATGCGCTGTGCGGGGAGTCACTAAGATCCTGCACCCGATATCCTGCATGTGTCGCTTCCCCGCTCAGGTCCCCGGAGTTCACCTTCTTCTTCCTGGTGCATGTAAGTGCATTGTCCGTGTATAATGCGCTGTGCGAGGAGTCACTAAGATCGTGCACCCGATATCCTGCATGTGTCGCTTCCCCGCTCAGGTCCCCGGAGTTCACCTTCTTCCCGGTGCATGTAAGGGCATTGTCCGTGTATAATGCGCTGTGCGGGGAGTCACTAAGATCGTGTGCCCGATATCCTGCATGTGTCACTTCCCCGCTCAGGTCCCCGGAGTTCACCTTCTTCTTCCTGGTGCATGTAAGTGCATTGTCAGTGTATAATGCGCTGTGCGGGGAGTCACTAAGATCGTGCACCCCATATCCTGCATGTGTCACTTCCCCGCTCAGGTCCCCGGAGTTCACCTTCTTATTCCTGGTGCATGTAAGTGCATTGTCTGTGTATAATGCGCTGTGCGGGGAGTCACTAAGATCCTGCACCCGATATCCTGCATGTGTCGCTTCCCCGCTCAGGTCCCCGGAGTTCACCTTCTTCTTCCTGGTGCATGTAAGTGCATTGTCCGTGTATAATGCGCTGTGCGGGGAGTCACTAAGATCCTGCGCCCGATATCCTGCATGTGTCGCTTCCCCGCTCAGGTCCCCGGAGTTCACCTTCTTCTTCCTGGTGCATGTAAGTGCATTGTCCGTGTATAATGCGATGTGCGGGGAGTCACTAAGATCCTGCGCCCGATATCCTGCATGTGTCACTTCCCCACTCAGGTCCCCGGAGTTCACCTTCTTCTTCCTGGTGCATGTAAGTGCATTGTCCGTGTATAATGCGCTGTGCGGGGAGTCACTAAGATCGTGTGCCCGATATCCTGCATGTGTCACTTCCCCGCTCAGGTCCCCGGAGTTCACCTTCTTCCCGGTGCATGTAAGGGCTTGGGCGTGCGACACAATTTGAAAGTTAAATTCCCGCGCTCAGTCACCAATCACCTCTGCACAATTACTGTATAAATGGGGAGGAGCCACTGCATCCATGTTGATACTGTGCAGGCAAACATAGTAGACACATAGTAGCAAGATGAGCTGCCTAGTCCTGCAGGGCCCCTCGCACTGTGGGCCCCATATCAGCTGCTATGGCTGAAATAGTGGTAGTTGCACCCCTGTATTTGACACAGACATCTTCATTACTAAATGTAATAAATTGCATGCTCATGCACCTCATAAATATTTCCAGAATCTAAATTATTTGTGACTCCGGTCTGCGCCAGTCACTGTACCCATGACTCCGGTCTGTGCCAGTCACTGTACCCATGACTCCTGTCTGCGCCAGTCACTGTACCCATGACTCCGGTCTGCGCCAGTCACTGTACCCATGCCTCCGGTCTGTGCCAGTCACTGTACCCATGCCTCCGGTCTGTGCCAGTCACTGTACCCATGACTCCGGTCTGTGCCAGTCACTGTACCCATGCCTCCGGTCTGCGCCAGTCACTGTACCCATGACTCCGGTCTGCGCCAGTCACTGTACCCATGACTCCGGTCTGTGCCAGTCACTGTACCCATGACTCCGGTCTGTGCCAGTCACTGTACCCATGACTCCTGTCTGCGCCAGTCACTGTACCCATGACTCCGGTCTGCGCCAGTCACTGTACCCATGACTCCGGTCTGCGCCAGTCACTGTACCCATGCCTCCAGTCTGTGCCAGTCACTGTACCCATGCCTCCGGTCTGGGCCAGTCACCGTACCCTTGACTCCGGTCTGTGCCAGTCACTGTACCCATGCCTCCAGTCTGTGCCAGTCACTGTACCCATGCCTCCGGTCTGCGCCAGTCACTGTACCCATGACTCCGGTCTGGGCCAGTCACCGTACCCTTGACTCCGGTCTGTGCCAGTCACTGTACCCATGCCTCCGGTCTGCGCCAGTCACTGTACTCATGACTCCGGTCTGTGTCAGTCACTGTACCCATGACTCCGGTCTGTGCCAGTCACTGTACCCATGCCTCTGGTCTGCGCCAGTCACTGTACTCATGACTCCGGTCTGTGTCAGTCACTGTACCCATGACTCCGGTCTGGGCCAGTCACTGTACCCATGACTCCGGTCTGTGCCAGTCACTGTACCCATGCCTCCGGTCTGCGCCAGTCACTGTACTCATGACTCCGGTCTGGGCCAGTCACTGTACCCATGCCTCCGGTCTGGGCCAGTCACTGTACTCATGACTCCGGTCTGTGCCAGTCACTGTACCCATGCCTCCGGTCTGGGCCAGTCACTGTACCCATGCCTCCGGTCTGTGCCAGTCACTGTACCCATGACTCTGGTCTGCGTCAGTCACTGTACCCATGCCTCCGGTCTGTGCCAGTCACTGTACCCATGACTCCGGTCTGTGTCAGTCCCTGCATTGACATCTACACTCCCTGTCAGTAACGGCACCAATGGCTCCAAACTGTGTCACATTAATTATTCCCTATGATTTGTACAGCACTACTGCATAGTACAGCGTCATATATAGAACATTACTTATTAAGTTGTCAATGAGAAAACCTGCTGATTGCACCTGGATATGTGATATCGCTCATAAGCTGCTGTATTTATTGTTACAGTGTGGCTTATAATGATCTACCACACACGGCCTGTACCCATCTGGCATCTTTAATATGGAATAACCAGTCTCTGAAGACACTTGACCTGTCTGATAACAACCTGTCTGGTCCTCACCTCAGTGACCTGATGGAGGCGCTGTCCAGTCCAGATTGTGGAATAGAGGAATTACAGTGAGTATTTGTGGAACAATTCCATAGCTCCAAACCCTCCCGGATCTGGCGGCACAGTCACGTTTTTTGAGGGAGGAGGGAGAGCACAATATGAGGGAGAAGGGAGACCACAATATGAGGGAGGAGGGAGAGCACAATATGAGGGAGGAGGGAGAGCACAATATGAGGGACAAGGGAGACCACAATATGAGGGAGAAGGGAGACCACAATATGAGGGACAAGGGAGAGCACAATATGAGGGAGAAGGGAGACCACAATATGAGGGACAAGGGAGACCACAATATGAGGGAGAAGGGAGACCACAATATGAGGGACAAGGGAGAGCACAATATGAGGGAGAAGGGAGACCACAATATGAGGGACAAGGGAGAGCACAATATGAGGGAGGAGGGAGAGCACAATATGAGGGACAAGGGAGACCACAATATGAGGGAGGAGGGAGAGCACAATATGAGGGAGAAGGGAGACCACAATATGAGGGAGGAGGGAGAGCACAATATGAGGGAGAAGGGAGACCACAATATGAGGGAGGAGGGAGAGCACAATATGAGGGAGGAGGGAGAGCACAGTATGAGGGAGGAGGGAGAGCACAATATGAGGGAGGAGGGAGACCACAATATAAGGGAGGAGGGAGAGCACAATATGAGGGAGGAGGGAGAGCACAATATGAGGGAGGAGGGAGAGCACAATATGAGGGAGGAGGGAGAGCACAACATGAGGGAGGAGGGAGAGCACAATATGAGGGGGCAGGGAGAGCACAATATGAGGGAGGAGGGAGAGCACAATATGAGGGAGGAGGGAGAGCACAATATGAGGGAGGAGGGAGAGCACAATATGAGGGAGGAGGGAGAGCACAATATGAGGGAGGAGGGAGAGCACAATATGAGGGAGGAGGGAGAGCACAATATGAGGGAGGAGGGAGAGCACAATATGAGGGAGGAGGGAGAGACCAATATGAGGGAGGAGGGAGAGCACAATATGAGGGAGGAGGGAGAGCACAATATGAAGTAGGATGGCGAACAGAAGGCCACAGTATAAAAGGAATGGAGGGCAGGGGACCACAATTGGAAGGGGGGTGTAGGAATAAAGAATGCATTATATATAAGTGAAAGAGAGATACATTTAAGTGGAGGAACTAAAGAGGGGCTATTATATGTTGCTGAGGGGGTATTATACGGGTCCTTAGGGGCTTGGCCCCAGAACGGGGCATTATTCCATGTGGGGGAATAAAGGATAATATTATAATATGTTTGGGGGTGGGACAATGCGCGTGGTTTAGAAAAACGGAGTGTCAATTTGTCCCTCTTTCTCTAGCCCAGATGTGAGGTATGCAATTCAGTCGCAACAAGAATTTACTTAAAGGAATATTCCCGCGAAGACAAGATTCTCTAATGTAGTCAGCATAACAAAATAACACATTCTCTAATCCACTGTTTTTACCAAAAATCCAGCATTTCACAGATATAATTCTAACCTGTCTCTATCAGTCCTGGTGTACACAATTTTGGTTGCCCCTGGACCCGACCGTGGATCTTCTGACTTTAGGGTCGGGAGGACATATTGTTCTCCTGTCTGATGCTTCACTGAGCTCCTCTCTGCCTCCAGCCCTGATCCTTGCATTCAGGGATGAGCTTACACACACACACTGACTTCCTGCTGGCAAGCAACAGCACAGCGTGAGGAGAATAAAGCTAAAATCTACGAAGACGATCAAATGTTCATCGTTTCACTCAATTAACGTAAAAAAAAAGAGAGTTTGCTATAAGATTGTTCTGGATAGGAAAGTGTTAATAACATCAACATTAACATTATCCCTTATGGAATATAGCAACATACTGGGGCTCATTTACTTACCTGGTCCTGTCACGATCCAGCGGCGCGTTGTCCGACGTGGATTTGGGTATTGCCGGGATTCACTAAGGTCGTGCACCCGATATCCACTAGGTGTCGCTGCTGCGCCGAGGTTACGCCGGAATTCACCATCCTCTTCCTGGTGCATGTAAGTGCTTGACCTTGCGACACATTTTGTTTTTTAAATTCCGCAGTATTTCCGAATCCGTCGGGTTGTCCGACAACCACGCCCCCGGATTTCTGTCGCATGAAATCCGGCGCGATTACGCCAAAAATTCTTGCTAAAAAAGTGCCTGCGCACTGCCGGATCCTCCTGACCGCTGTAATTGAGATCAGGTAATGTGCTGACATAGCGCTGCACACGATCTCCCAGAGAGGAGCCTCCGCACTGCTCTTTCCCGGGTGTCCTAACATGTCTACTCACTGCAGTCAGCCAATGGCTCACTTAACCCCGCCCCTAAAAGGCTTAACACTCCCTCTTTTACTGACTGACCAGTCTGAGGCTCCCTATTATATATTTATTAGGGAGCCATTCAGGAGCCAGAACAGCCGGCTCTTCTTAGTGAGCAGAGCCTAATGAGCCAGTTTACCAAGAAGAGCCGGACTTCCCATCACTACGGCCTGCAGGACCTGATTGATCACATGCTTTCTACATCACTCAAGGTCCTGATACTGGCGAGAATGGGGACATGCTGCGCTGTAGTGATGGGAATTCCGGCTCTTATTAGTGAGCTGGCTCATTAGGCTCAGCTCACTAAGAAGAGCCGGCTCTTCTGGCTCCTGAATGGCTCCCAATTAAATATATATTAGGGAGCCGCAGGCCAATCAGTCACCCTATGCCACTCCCCTTTTAACCTGATTGTATCGGGTTAAAGGGGGGTGTGGTGAGCCGGTTAGTGGTTGTGGTTAAGTGAGCCATCGGCTCGCTAAGGTGAGCTGGCTCCCGACGACACATCACTACTGTGCTGGGACAGGGTAAGAAGAAGAGGAGGGGAGAGGGGTTCTGTGTGTATGTATTCATGCGTAGAGTAGTTTGCGATGTGCTCTATATGTGTGTAGGAGAGCTGTGTGTGTGTGTTTATGTGTGTAGCAGTGCCCGGTCAGTGTGTGTGTATTTGTGTATGTAGCAATGCCCACTGTGTATAGCAGTGCTGTGTATGTGCAGTACTGAGTGTGTTCCTTGTTCCTATTTCTGTTTGTGTAAATGTATGGATGTAGCAGAGCTGTGTTTGCTGTGCTTTTGTGTGACCAACAGGTATATTTTATCTGGTATAAAATATTTTTTTTCCTTTTTTGGAAGACTAAATCTGGGGTGCGTCTTACAGTAAGGAGTGTCTTATAGTCTGAAAAATACGGTAACCAATACATTTAAATAACCTGTAAACTTTCAATGAGCAGCAGGTTTAGGTGCCAATTTTGAAACATTAAAAGCATGTGAAATAATTACAATTTCCATGTAAAAACTGGAAAAAAAAATCAGGAAAATAAAGATACATAAGGCAAATGTTGCACAGAACATCTGGAAACTAAAGATACTTAAAGGGAGCCTGTCACTGGGGTCCTAATTTTGACTAAAAACAGGTTGCAGAAGCCCATCACACCTGCAGTGCAAATATGCCTCTCTGCCTTTTCTAAGCATTTTTATTACAATGTAATTGTGTGTTATAACTTACCTTGCACCCTGACAAAATCCTGGGGTAGTCCCAGGGGTTGAGCTTTGGTTTGGATGCATTTCAAAAAAACAACATGTGACTTGTCTGTGTTACTCACTCCTCAGATCTTAGCCCCCACCTTTGTGCTCCTGTTTAGCTCTACCTCCTGCTCCTTCTCAGAGATCACAGCCTGGTCTGCCTGACATCAGTGGGGGAGGGATAAGCTGTACAGGAGCACAAAGATGGAGGCAGCCTGCAGCTCAGCCAAGTCACATGTTGTTTTTTTAAATGCATCCAAACCAAAGCCCAGCCCCTGGGACTGCCCCAGGATTTTGTCAGGATGCAAGAGTAAGTTATAACACACAATTATATTGTAATACAAATGCTCAGAGGAGGCAGAGAGGCAGATGTGCACGGCAGGTGTCATGGGCTTTTACAATCTGCCTTTAGTGAAAATGAGGTCCCTGGTGACAGGTTCCCTTTAAGGCACAGTACAAACCAAGGTGTACTAGGGAAAAGACAGCAAAAGTCACAAAAATAAGAAAAGTCTCTAAAATTAGAGAAAAAAATCTGCAGGAATAAATATACTCGTCCCCCTATGTGTTGCAATAATCACACATTTCTGACATACCATAAAGTGAGGACATTATTGAAGAATTCTGGATTTCTAGAACATGGAAAATCACGGCACGGTGGCTGAGTGAGTAGCACTTCTGCCTTGCAGAGCTGGGGTCCTGGATTCGAATCCCACCCAGGTCAACATCTGCAAAGAGTTTGTATGATCTCTCTGTGTTTGCGTGGGTTTCCTCCGGATCCTCCGATTTCCTCCCACACTCCAAAACTTACTGTTAAGTTGTTTAGATTGTGAGAGCCATGGGGACAATCTGTCCAGAGCTGCGTAATCTGTGTGCGCTAGATAGGAATTATTATTATCATACAGCCGGCAGCATACACCAATAATGAGAGGCGGCTTCTAGAGAGAAGATTTATGGGTTTGATATGAACGTTGTATGGACAGGTCACCCACCTCTTACCTTCTTATTTCTACAGCCTGGCAAATAATAATCTACCAGACACGTCCTGCGTCCATCTGGCCTCTGTAATAAGGAACAACCCGTCCCTGAAGAGACTTGACCTGTCTGATAATCACCTGTCTGGTCCTCACCTTAGTGTCCTGATGGAGGCGCTGTCCAGTCCGGCCTGCAGGATAGAGGAATTACAGTGAGTATGAGATGTATGTACAGGTCACATTCATCCAATTCTAATGATGGACTGCAACAAACCTCACGGCCCTGAATTCATTTCAAGTTTCTTTAACCCCTAACCGACATGTGACGTAACTGTACGTCACATGTCAGTTAAGGATGTATGGAGCAGGCTCGTGGGCTGAGCCCACCCCGTACATAGCAGGTACTAGCTGCATTATGCACCTAACACCCATGGCTGACGCCCACGAATGGTGCTGGCACTGACTGCGGGTCTAAAAGGGAACCTGTCACCAGAGACCTTATTTTAACAAAAGATAGGTTGTATAAGCCCATTACACCTGCAGTGCAAATAGGTCTTTCTGCTGTTTATAAGCATTTGCATTACAATATCATTGTGGGTTATAATTTACTTTGCACACTGACAGAATCCTCTGTGTAGTCCCAGGGGTTGGGCTTTAGTTTGGATGCATTTCAAAAAACAACATGTGACTGCTCAGCTGTCAGCCCCCCACCTTTGTGCTCCTGTACAGCTGCTCCCTCCTGCTCCTTCACAGGCCTAACAGCCTGGTGACATCAGACGGAGGGGGAGGGGCTGTACAGGAGCACAAAGGTGGGGTCTGAGAGCTGAGGAGTGAGCACCACAGACAAGTCACATCACTCACATCTCCATTTCTGACTATTACAGACTGGCATATAATGATCTCCCAGACACATCCTGCATCCAGCTGGCATCTGTGATAAGGAATAACCAGTCCCTGAAGAGACTTGACCTCTCCGGTAACTATCTGTCTGGCCACATATTCATGGACTCCACGGAAGATGCGTCCAAAAGTATTTACAGAGTGGAAAAATTAGCGTGAGTATAAGAGATGTGATTTTCGTATTCGCTTTCCAGACGTTTTCGGGGATTGTCCAGGGGATTGTGTCGCACGCGATCGGATTATGTCTCAATCGCGTCGGCTTTCACGCAGCACAAATCTGGGGGCGGGCCGTCGGACGATCCAACGGATTCTGACAACGCGCGGGATTTAACATTTAAAATTGTGCCGCATCCAATGCACTTACATGCACCGGGAAGAAGGTGAACTCCGGTGGACCTGAGCGGGGAGCGACACATGCCGGATATCGGGGACGCAGGATCTACGTGGATCGCGGCACAGTGCATCATCGTCGGAGAGTGTGGATTGGGTATCGCGACTCTTACGGCTAAGTAAATCTGCCCCATTATTTCTCACAGGGGGCATGTCCAGGGAGAAAAAATGTATATACTAATTGCCCTTGTGTTAGCCTTCACACAGAGAAACCCTAAAGATAAGAGCTATAATGAAGACACAATGGGTTTAGCGCAGAATTGCCCTGGGTTTTTGGCGCACACGATTGGATTGTGGCGCATCGGCTTTCATGCGACACAAATCGGGGGCGTGGCAATTGGACAACCCGTCGGAAAAAATGCGGAATTTAAAAAATGAAGTGTGTCGCAAGATCAAGCACTCACGTGCACCAGGAAGAAGCAGGTGAACTCCGGCGGACCTCGGCACAGCAGCGACACCTGGTGGATATCGGGCGCACGACCTTAATGAATCCCGGCAGACCCGAATCCTCGTCGGACAATGCGCCGTGGCATCGCGACTGGGTCATTTCTTAACATTCTCACACTGCATGAAGTCTCCAGTCATATCGATGGCTGTACACAAATCTTGATCTCCAAAACGGTATCTTGTAGAGCAGTGGTGGCGAACCTATGGCACGGGTGCCAGAGGCGGCACTCAGAGCCATTTCTGTGGGCACCCGGACCATCACCCTAGCACACCAGACAGGACTTGAAGGAATCTTCCTCCAGTTCCAAACAACTTAAAATATGTTGCTTTCAGTCATATTTTGATACTTACTTTGATACTTGTGACTGTAGGAAGAGGGAGAATGTGTAGACAGGGCCGAATTATCTTTGGAGGACCTTCTGCTGCCCCATGATTCTTTGTGTACAGTGGGACACTGCAAAGAAGCTAAAATTATGAAAAATTTCCATCTTTCTTCTGCTGTCCTCAGGAGGGAAATATAAAGTTGTTGAACAGGGAGCAATAAGTTATGGCTTTAATTTTTGGATGGCACCTCGCGATAAATAAGGGGGGATTTGGGTTCAGTTTGGGCACTCGGCCGCTTAAAGGTTCGCCATCACTGTTGTAGAGGATTATATCTTTGACAGATGTGTATGAGATGAGACATATGCGAGTGCACATACAACACTCTATTTTATGCTCTGTAGGTGAATGCCAATTGGGTTAGTCCCGATCGATGGTAACTCCCTTGGCAGCATAGGCCTACAACCTTCTGATACTTTAAGAAATGACATATACTCAACTCACTTCCTGTTCCCAAGGCTTCTGGTCCCCATAGAACAGGAAGTGATGACATCACAACCATTCAGCAAGTTATCCAATGTTACCAAATTCAACAGGCTACCTCCTCCAATGGGGGTTGAGAGGGACGGGTTACAAATTACAAAATTAGATTTCCCATTCCAAATGTTAAGGACACAGCTCACAGCGATACTATCATTGATTTATGACATTAGTCATGGATTCTAATTTTCTTTATCTTAGTTTGGCGTCATCTTACATATAGCTGGTGCAAACCCGGTCATCCTTCAAACACATGAGGCTTCAAGTGATGATATTCATGGATAGGGCCTGTGGATGGGGGCTAACTTTTTCGTGGAAAAACTCCTTTAAGGTGTTAAGCACAGAAAACATGGCAGTAACGATTTTACTTGGCTGTAACAGAGTTCTATTAACGCTGTACAGGCGGTCCCCTACTTAACGACACCCGACTTACAGACGACCCCTACTGAAAGACGGACCCCTCTGCCCCCTGTGACCTCTGGTGACCTCTCTGGATGTTACTATAGTCCCAGGCTGCAATGATCAGCTGTAAGGTGTCTGTAATGAAGCTTTATTGATAATCATCGGTCCCATTACAGCAAAAAAAATTTCACTGGGGCAAAAAAGAAAATTTGTCTGGATCTACAATTATAAAATATACAGTTCCGACTTACATACAACTTCAACTTAAGTACAAACCTATGGAATCTATCTTGTATGTAACCCGGGGACTGTCTGTGTACACCTAGGACTCATCTTAGACTAAAAATACTCCTCAAAAATGTCGAGGAGTATTGTTACCCTTCTGCGACCTCTGGGGACACCTTTTCTCCATGTTCAGGTTCTTTGGACATGTCACCCACTTCTCATCTTTTTGTTGCAGGTCGATCAGGGGTGAAGTTATCTCAGATTTGAGTTCTGCAAGAAAACAACATCACTCTATGAAGCAGTGTACCCTATTATGTCCTGAAGCCCACTTTGCCTACAGCGATCAGTTCATACCGGACTGCAGGAACCAGGCTGTAGAACACTTTGGTGTCCTGATGGAGGCGCTGTCCAGTCCGGCCTGCCGGATAGAGGAATTACAGTGAGTATAAGGGAGGTGAACAGGAGTAGACATGGGAGGAAAATGTTTACATTGATTTTATCCACCATAGACAAGTGGGCGCCATACGCTTAGATCCATGACTTATTTTGCAGTGTGAGCTGCAGTTTTTATTGGTAGGATCTTTTTAGTCCCTACAACTTTTACACTAATTTTTTATTCCCTTTCTAGTGGAATGTTTTGACCAATAAATTACAAATCTGGCATTTCATATATATTTTTATATTTCTGGCATGGAAGAGAAGCAACCATTGGTTATCGCCAAGTTACTTTACCTTAGGCCACGTTCGATGGAAGCCAATTGCAGAGCCTATGGTGAGCTCACTTTGGTCTCTAGCTACTGACTCCATGGGGCACATTTACTTACCCTTCCCGTCGCGATCCCCGCTGTGCGTTGTCCGACCTGGGTTCGGAGCTGCCGCGATTCACTAAGATCGTGCGTCCAATTTCCTACATGTGTTGCTTCCCCACTCAGGTCCGCCGGAGTTCACCATCTTCTTCCCGGTGTATTTGAATGCTGATCTTGCAACACAATTTTAATTTTAAATTCCGCGGTTTGTCCCAATCAGTCGGGTTGTCCGACGGCCATGCCCCCGATTTGTGTCGCATAAAAGCTGATCGCGTGCGCCAAAAACCCGGGGCAATTCAGCGCAAAACGGAAAAATTTGGGAAACCCGACAAAATAGCGGTCCACGGACCCTTAGTAAATGAGCCCCCATGTCTATGAAGTCCTGCAGTCTTTCTTCAAATTGTTGCATCCTTCATTAGGATTTCTCGTTGCTAGACATATCATGCTGGCAGGGGAGGATTTATGATATCCTCTTTTAGTGTGCGTTGGTTGTGTGTTTCCAAATTAATTAAAAGCATATTGTAAGGAATGACTCCTTACTTTTTTTGTTCCCTTGTTCTGGCGGCCCCTATGTCTGATGTGCAGACACCTGTCCTATTCTTCCCTGTTCTGGAATGACTCAGACAACTGCTGATTCAAGTCTCACGTGCCACTGCCCTGGGCAAAATCAGCACTGTGCAAGATTTATTTGTTCTATCAGTCTATATAGAAAAGCAGGGAAAAAGTAGAAAAGGAGGAGCAGACAAAGCATAACATATCTTCTTGATTGGAGAGTATTCTGCTGGCGTCACCACAGGGAATTCCTGAAATTCCTAAGCCTCAAAGTTTTAGGTGCGGTCCACGATGCTGTCGCAGTTTATAAAGACATGGTATAATGTATGTTTGGTGGTTTGAAGAAATAGGGCTGGTGACAGGTTCCCTTTAAAGGGGTTGTCCGAGTTCTTGAAAAAAACTAAAAGTGGCCGGGAGAGGGCTGCTTAAAAAAAATAAAGTCCTACTTACCTTCCGGTATCCAGCGCTGTTGTCACTCCGGTCCGGGCGCCATGTAAACAAACATGGCCGCCGGAGCAGCGCTGGACTCAGCTTCCGGCCGGCCGTGGCCGGGCACGCCTACCCGTCCCTATACACAGCATTGTGTATGGGGGCCGGAAGGTTGTCAGGTCCGGCCGGAAGCTGAGTCCAGCGCTGCTCCGGCGGCCATGTTTGTTATACAAATTTTCAACAGCTTAGTAATTTCTCTCTGTATTTGTCACCCAACCCATGATATAGATTGGATTATAATTTTTCCAGTTTCTGTTACGCTGTTGACTCTGGCTTTTCTTTTCCCAACAATCTGCTTCCAGACTTTCCTGTATTCTGTCTTTAGTGGTCGGTAACACATGTTCCAACACTGATTAAGCGGTGACTGAAATGTTATATGGCTTACGCCATTCCAGACATCCACCATGTACGAGAGGCTACTTCTAGTCATTATATAGATTTTACTAATATCCGGGGACATTTTCTTTATACTAATGTTCTATGAACCCATATCTTATTATCTTATTCTTACAGTTTAGGTGAGAATGATCTACTTGACACGTCCTGCACCCAGTTGGCATCTGCAATTAGGGCTAACCAGTCCCTCAAGACAATCAATCTGTCAGGAAACCTTCTCTATGGTCCTCAGTTCAGTGATTTGATGGACGCTTTATCCAGCCAATCTTGCACCATAGAGGAATTACAGTGAGTATTAGAGAAGACATTACAGTGAGTATAAGAGATGTGTACAGGAGGAGACATTACAGTGAGTATAAGAGATCCGCACAGGAGGAGACATTACAGTGAGTATAAGAGATGTGTACAGGAGGAGACATTACAGTGAGTATAAGAGATGTGGACAGGAGGAGACATTACAGTGAGTATAAGAGATGTGTACAGGAGGTGACATTTTGGGAGTATAAGAGATGTGTACAGGAGGAGACATTACAATGAGTATAAGAGATGTGTACAGGGAGATTACACTGAATATAAGAGATGTGTACAAGAGGAGACATTACAGTGAGTATAAGAGATCCGTACAGGAGGAGACATTACAGTGAGTATAAGAGGTGTACACCAGGATACATTACAGTGAGTATAAGAGATATGTACAGGAGGAGACAATACAGTGAGTATAAGAGATGAGTACAGGAGGAGACATTACAGGGAGTATAAGAGATGTGTACAGGGGGAGACATTACAGTGATAATAACTAGGGCCTATTCTAACATTTTTGCTTCCTATTACGAAAATAAACTATTTCCCAGCATCCTTTATATTCCCCCAAATAATTTATAGCATCTACAGCTCCCACAATTTATTATATATACCACACCCCTTGAACTACAGCACCTTGCTAATTTATATACACTCCCTATTTATATACAGTTTCCCTAATTTATTTTATAAAAGCCCCCATATACATACTCCCAATGTAAATGATATACAGTACTCCATATAATGCCACCCTGTTTAATCAAAATTCATCCCTTATATACAGATTCCCACTTAGACAGCATATATAGCTATGCCAACCCCACTGCCACACAGCTCCCTCCAGTATACAACTCCTCCCCTTAGTATTACACAGCCTGCCCCCCCAGTCTACACAGCCTGCCCCCCCCCAGTCTACACAGCCTTCCCTCCCCCAGTCTACACAGCCTTCCCTCCCCAGTCTACACAGCCTGCCCCCCCCAGTCTACACTGCCTTCCCTCCCCAGTCTACACAGCCTGCCCCCCAGTATACACAGCCTTCCCCCACCCAGTATAAAGAGCCTGCCCCCACCCAGTATAAACAGCTTGTCCCCCCAAAATACACAGCCTTGTACTTTTATATACAGCCTGCCCCCAGTATACAAAGCCTGCCCCCCCCATTATACACAGCCTTGTACTTTAATATGCAGCCTGCCCCCCTCCCCAGTATACACAGCCTCACCCCCAAGTATTACACAGCCTGCCCCCCCAGTATACACAGCCTGCCCCCCCAGTATACACAGCCTCACCCCCCCCAGTATACACAGCCTCACCCCCCCCCCCAGTATACACAGCCGCCTGCCCCCACCCAGTATACACAGCCTTCCCTCCCCAGCATAAACAGCCTGGTACTTTTCTATACAGCCTGCCCCCCAGTATACACAGCTGACACCCATAAAAGAAATAATTCTTGTACTTACCTCCAGCCCCGGCTCTCCCCCACAGCTCATCTCCTGCCGGCAGCCGCATCATATAGTAACACAGGCCGACCTGTGTCCTGCAGAGCGCACAAGGGCAACGTGCTGCACCACTCTCCCTATCCATTATTTCATTGCCTTAAGGGCCCCGTTGTAATTGATTATTCAGGTAGTACGGACTTGCCAGCGTTTGGCTAGTCCATACTACTGATGCCGAAATGGCGCCTCTTAAAGGGTCCAATTTAAATAAGTAATTAACAAATAATCTTTAATGTTTCTTTGGGTAAAGGGGTTTAAATCTATACATTTGTGTTCAACCACCTTTCATCTTATTATAGATTGCAATATAATGCTCTACCAGACACCTCCTGTATCCAGTTGGCTTCCGGAATAAAGAATAATTCTTCCCTAAAGAAACTTGACCTGTCTGCTAACAATCTGTCTGGTCCTCACCTCAGTGACCTCATGGAGGCGCTGTCCAGTCCGGCCTGCAAAATAGAGGATTTGATGTGAGTATAAAGGTAGATTCTGTGTCAAATCTCAAATCAAAATCCACACATCTGGCTATGAAACCCTCATGCCCCCCCTTCTTTTAAAAAAGTTTTTATATGCCCCAATTCCAAACAGAAAATTTGGTAAGTTACTTCCCGTGGCTCTCATGGCTGTAATAGAGGGACAGTACTACTCTCTTCCAGGATCCTATACAGAAGCAGCATTGTACAGTAGGATCACAGTACAGTACATAATTGATGCTTTCTAATCCTCCGCCCCCTCCCTCCAAAATTTTTTTATACATTTTCAACAATAGGGCATAGCAACCCCAAAATGGTATCACTGGAAAATGCATCTCATCCTTCAATAATAATAATGGCGTCACATGGCCCCCCCTAACGGAAAAGCAAAAAGTTCCGCTACATTCCATTGGTGAAAATTGGCTAATGCAGGGCCCTCCCCCTTCTTGCACCTCGCTGTGTGCGCCCGTATAACACGTAACATCCACATGTGGGGGGGTCTCCATACTCGTGAGAAATTGCCTAAAATATTTTAAAGATGTGTTTTCTCCTTTTATCTTTTGAGAATGTGTAAATTTTGGGCGCTAAATGAAGGTATTACCGGCAAAATTAGACCATTTTAAACCTCCCCTCTATTTTGTTTCAATTACTATGCAGCGCTCAAAGGGTTACAAATCTTCCAGAAAGTAATTTTGCATAGTTTGAGGGGTGTACTTTTGAAAATTGGGGGGGGGGAGGGTGATTCTAATAATTTATTTATTCAAACTCATTAAAAAAATGATCCCAAAAATGTAGACATTTCTAGAAAAAAAAAATTTTAAAACCCCTTTTTGGTTTGTAAGAGGTCTACCGTCATATACGAATAAAAGGACTGGTGAAAACATAGAGTTGAGATATGGGAAATGTTAGTAAGTAACACATTTGGGTGGTAAAATCCGTCTCGAAAGCAGATAATGGGGCAGATTTACTTCTCCGGTCCTGTCGCGATCCCGCAGTGCATTGTCCGACCAGGATTTGGGTCTGCCGTGATTCACTTACTGGGTGCGCCCGAGTTCCTGCATCCGTCGCTGCTGCGCTGAGGTCCGTCGGAGTTCACCTTCTTCTTCCTGGTGCATTTAACTGCTTGATCTAGCAATACAATTCCGTTTTTAAATGCCACGCCCCTGATTTCTGTTGCATGCAAGCCAGCGCCAATGCGCCACAATGTGATCACGTGCGCCAAAAACCCGACGAAAGTGCGGTGTACGGACCCTTCGTAAATGTGGCCCAATGTGGAATTTTGAAGATGACGAATTTCTTAAAATTTGGCAAATTTTATTTTATTTTTTTTATAAATAAACGCAAAACATATCAACCAAAATCTACCACTAACATGAAGTACAATGGGGAACATTTACTTACCCAGTCCTGTCGCGATCCCCGATCCGGACGGTCCGATGAGGATGAAGTCCCGCCTGATTGGATGCGACACAATTTGAATTTTAAATCCTGCGGTTAGTCCGAATCCGTCAGTTTGTCAAACGGCCACTCCCCCCAATTTGTGTTGCCGTCCTATCGCTTGCGCCAAAAAACCCTGTTAAATGCGGCGCAAATCGTAAATAGTCGGGAAACCCGACAGAAATGCGTTGTGCGGACCCTTAGTAAATGAGCCCCAATGTGTTATTTTGGCAAGTTAAAAGTGTTTAAAACTTATAACTATATAAAGCGACACCTGCCACTGATTACACAAAGAGGCTGAGCCTTAACGTAGAAACTGGCTGCATCCCGAAGGGGCTAGAAGAGACATACTGTAAAAAATGTATACATAATTAAAATCATGACACATTGGGGCAGATTTACTTACCCGGTCCATTCGCGATCCAGCGGCGTGTTCTCTGCGCTGGATTGGGGTCCAATTGGGATTTATTAAGGTAGTTCCTCCGCCGTCCACCAGGTGGCGCTGCTGCACTGAAAAGCATTGGAACGCGCTGGAGTACACCAAGCCGGGCTGAGTGAAGGTAAGTGCAAGCTCCGCGACAGATTTTTTTTTAAAAATGTGGCGATTTTTCCGAATCCGTCGGGTTTTCGTTCGGCCACGCCCCCCCCCCCCCCCCCGATTTTCGTTGCGTGCATGCCAGTGCTGATGCGCCACAATCCGATCGCGTGCGCCAAAATCCCGGGGCAATTCAGGGGAAATCGGCGCAAATCGGAAATATTTGGGTAACACGTCGGGAAACCGCGAATCGGGCCCTTAGTAAATGACCCCCATTATGTGTTACACATGACCTGGTCTATAATAATAACTATCCTACATGTAAAAACCATAACGGAAAAATCAGCCCAATGTTCAAATCCTCGCGCCCCATTCACTTCTATGGGACTTCCTGGTCACCCGACAGTCTAGATGGGCCTGGTCCGGGGGACGTCTGGCCCCTCATTCCCCTAGTCACCATGGGTCACTACCAGCGACCACCCAAATGACCTTGTTTTCGTCTCTTAGCCTAAATAACTAGGTGTGGTTTATATGGAAAAGGTAACTGATGAGACAATTCATGAAAATTGTTGTATAAAAGAAACCACGATTGGCGAAGAATTCAGTAAAAAAAATCATAAAGATTTGTTTAGATCTATCAATACACTCAATCACCAAGCACCCGAGACCAAGAAGACACCTGAAAGTCCCACCGCTGATCACAGAGATAAGCGGCAGATGTCCTACATATCTATGGGGGGCGTCATGTGTCCTACACAAGACTCCGACGTCCCCGGATTGACCCACTGAGCGAGCGGAGCTCCTGTGACTATCCTACAACATAATACCGGGGGTGGGGGTCTCCTCTCATTCCAGGTTATCCAGCAATGAATTGACTGAGGAAGAGGTGGACGCCATAAGGAAGGTAGAAACACAAAGGCCAAATCTGAGGATAGTTCTCTAAAGGCTAAGGAGCCTTGGAGATGACAGGACTTGTGATGGACTTTTCCTGGAAGGAGGATCCCAGAAGATGACGAAATGTCTTGTCATGATGTCCCAGGTTATAAACATCCCAGGATATCATCCCATGGATATCATGGAGAATACGGCACTGCGAAGTCCAGGCTCCTACACATTATAGGGTCACGAGTTTACCCGAAATAAACATCTTTTCCATCACAATTGTATTCTATCTTCTCATGTAACCTGCTCCATCAGTCACACACAAGTACAGGTAAGTAGTCGCACATTGACCTTACAGTCCACACAACGTAATCAGTATCCGTCTTTCTTCTTTACTTTTACATCATGTTGTATCTACTCATTGCTTTGGCCAAAAAATAATTTTACCCAAATTTTATGATGTATCCAGCTTAGTGCAACCAATTTTCGATATCAAACCAAACTAAGCCCACTCTACCGGGACATAGACTCATTCCGATCATTAAAGGGGTTTTAAAAGTAGAACTGTTTGCGGCTGAGGGAGGAGCAAAATTAAGGAAAACTTGAATATCTCTGTTTCTCCATTCCAGCGACTCTGTCCCTCTTCCCCTGAACCTGGCTTCACTTGAACCAAAGCTGGTGTGGCCCTCGGTGACCATTACGACAAGGATACGTCCGGCGCAATTCACTAAGGTCGTGCGCCCGATATCCTGCATGTGTCGCTTCCCCGCTCAGGTCCACCGGGGTTCACCTTCTTCTTCCTGGTGCATGTAAGTGCATTGTCCGTGTATAATGCGCTGTGCGGGGAGTCACTAAGATCGTGCGCCCGATATCCTGCATGTGTCACTCCTCCGCTCAGGTCCCCGGAGTTCACCTTCTTCTTCCTGGTGCATGTAAGTGCATTGTCCGTGTATAATGCGCTGTAAGGGGAGTCACTAAGATCCTGCGCCCGATATCCTGCATGTGTTGCTTCCCCGCTCAGGTCCCCGGAGTTCACCTTCTTCTTCCTGGTGCATGTAAGTGCATTGTCCGTGTATAATGCACTGTGCGGGGAGTCACTAAGATCCTGCACCCGATATCCTGCATGTGTCGCTTCCCCGCTCAGGTCCCTGGAGTTCACCTTCTTCTTCCTGGTGCATGTAAGTGCATTGTCCGTGTATAATGCACTGTGCGGGGAGTCACTAAGATCCTGTGCCCGATATCCTGCATGTGTCGCTTCCCCGCTCAGGTCCCCGGAGTTCACCTTCTTCTTCCTGGTGCATGTAAGTGCATTGTCCGTGTATAATGCGCTGTGTGGGGAGTAACTAAGATCGTGCGCCCGATATCCTGCATGTGTCACTTCCCCACTCAGGTCCCAGGAGTTCACCTTCTTCTTCCTGGTGCATGAAAGTGCATTGTCTGTGTATAATGCGCTGTGCGGGGAGTCACTAAGATCCTGCACCCGATATCCTGCATGTGTCGCTTCCCCACTCAGGTCCCCGGAGTTCACCTTCTTCTTCCTGGTGCATGTAAGTGCATTGTCCGTGTATAATGCGCTGTGTGGGGAGTAACTAAGATCGTGCGTCCGATATCCTGCATGTGTCGCTTCCCCGCTCAGGTCCCTGGAGTTCACCTTCTTCTTCCTGGGGCATGTAAGTGCATTGTCCGTGTATAATGCGCTGTGCGGGGAGTCACTAAGATCCTGCCCCCGATATCCTGCTTGTGTCGCTTCCCCGCTCAGGTCCCCGGAGTTCACCTTCTTCTTCCTGGTGCATGAAAGTGCATTGTCCGTGTATAATGCGCTGTGCGGGGAGTCACTAAGATCATGCCCCCGATATCCTGCATGTATCGCTTCCCCACTCAGGTCCCCGGAGTTCACCTTCTTCTTCCTGGTGCATGTAAGTGCATTGTCCGTGTATAATGCGCTGTGTGGGGAGTCACTAAGATCGTGCGCCCGATATCCTGCATGTGTCACTTCCCCGCTCAGGTCCCCGGAGTTCACCTTCTTCTTCCTGGTGCATGTAAGTGCATTGTCCGTGTATTATGCGCTGTGCAGGGAGTCACTAAGATCATGCCCCCAATATCCTGCATGTATCGCTTCCCCACTCAGGTCCCCGGAGTTCTCCTTCTTCTTCCTGGTGCATGTAAGTGCATGTCTTGCAACACAACTTGAATTTTAAATCCCGTCCTTAGTCCGAATCAGTCGGCCACGCCCCCCCCCCATTTGTGTCGCATGAAAGTCGCTGCGATTGCACCAAAATCCGGTCGCGTGCGCCAAAAACCCCTGTTGAATGCGGCGTAAATCGGAAATAGTCGGGAAGCACTTGGGAAATGTGCCCCATAAAGATGTTTTTTTACATTGTATATTCTCACTGTTTGAATTGCAGACTATCGATGCAACTATTGTATTCCAAGGACGCCTGTATATTTTATATGCTATATATTTCTATGAATGGCGATTTTGTATATTTTTTTTATCACTTGTACGCTAATTGCCTATTTGATGATGTCACCATGTTGTGCTCATACATACATGATTGTAACACCTGACACAATGCTGGACAAAGGTTGGGAAACGTTGCAGAGGACGGAATAAACACCGTTTGTTTCACTTGAGCTGGAGTGCTGCCGATTTTCTTCTGATATTAATGGACTCTTTTTGGTGAGAGTGCGGGATATTTCTTTTGTGTACAAGGATTGTGCTGCCGTCTTATTTTTTTTAAATATTAGCTAGTTATACAGGCGGCCTCCTACTTAAGAACACCTGACTTACAGACGACCCCTAGTTACAAATGGACCTCTGGATGTTGGTAATTTACTGTACCGTATTTTTCGGACTATAAGGCGCACAAAAAATCCATTGATTTTCTAAAAAATCAAAGGTGCGCCTTATAGTCCAGTGCGCCTTATATAAGAACCGCACTTACAGTCAACAGCTGCCTTGATCTGTGCACAGGTCTGCCACCTGCTGGTCATTCATTATTATAATCCGGTGCGCCTTATATATATGAACCTAGACGTTTTAGCAGACATTTATTGATGGTGTGCCTTATAATCCGATGCGCCTTATAGTCCGAAAAATACTGTACTTTAGACTTAGGTTACAATAATCAGCTGTAACAGGCGTCTGTAATGAAGATTTATTGTTAATCCTGGTTCTGATGACAACCCAAAAGATTTAAAATCCAGTTGTCACAGAGACCAAAATAAATTCTGTCTGGGGTTACAATTATAAAATATACAGTTCTGACTTACATACAAATTCAACTTAAGAACAAACCTTGCAGAACCTATCTTGTACTGCCGGTATACTACTACTTTTCTATTAAGTTCTTTCTATGGCTGAAATCTACTATTAAAGGAGTTTTATACTTTGGTTAACCATATAAACCAGCGCCATTGATTATTTAACACCTTGCTGATGAGAGCCAGTGCCATGTACAGCGGGTAGCGGCTGTAACTTACAGCTAACACCTTCCTGTAACTACTGCAACAAACTCTTATTATGGGTGCCAACTCCTTATACACAATACTCAAAATATGACCAAGGTGTGTAAGGGACTTTTCACTAATCCCCCCCCCCCCCCAGGACCGGAGGCTCTTGTGTCGTATTGGAGCAGGATGTTATATAGTGCGGGCCCTCAAAGAGGTGCGGGCCCTCAATTACACAGTCCCCCGTGTCCCAGTCTAATTGCTAGGCCTTGCGCTAAGTCACAGGCGGAAACTAGTCAAGTCCCTAATCTAGGTATATGGACATGACAGATATACAGACACAAGTGTAGTGCGGATACCAGGTCAAAACCAACATGGTGGTGGGGTACAGAATCGTAAGGCAAAGAGAAGTCAAGCATAGCAAAAGACCCAATACACAGCAGAAATTGTGTAAGTAGCAGAATACAACCAGTCCTGAAGAAGGAGTGGATAGAAATATCCACCGCTCCAACCAATACCTGACATACACCCAACTCAAAAACAAGATGCAATCACCCAACATACACCCAAATAATCCGAAGGAGCTAACTCTGCAAGGCAAGGAGTCAATCACAGCCTTAAAGGAAAACTAACACTTAAAAATGGCAATTATAACCCACAAATACCTTGCACCAGCTATGGGTGAGCTGATGCCGGAGCATATCTTCACTATTTGCAGAAACCGCCGTATTCCGTTTAAAACTGCTTTATTCTTTATATTCCAACCCCCCCCCCCCTTCGGCGCACCATGATATGTACTCACCGAGCTCCTGGGCACACTCACGGCTGCGCAACTTCACTTGCGAAGCTGGACAGGATAAAATTTTGAAGTTGTGCAGGCGCGAGTGTGCCCGAAAGCTCGGCACCTCCTAATAAGGTGCACCCACGGTCGCGTGCATGGTGCACCAAGCACATATCGTGGTGCGCTGAAGGGGGGGTTGGAATATAAAGAATAAAACAGTTTTAAACCAAATACCGCGGTTTCTGCAAATAGTGAAGATATGCTCCGGCATCAGCTCACCCTGAGCTGGTGCAAGGTATTTGTGGGTTATAATTGGCATTTTAAAGTGGTAGGTTTCCTTTAAGCAAAAAAGCCCGAGGCGCGGGTCACAAGCCCAGAACACTGCAGACAGAACCCATTCAGCGGGTTGTCACAGTGCAACAGTTATAATGCACTGTAATATATTAGTATTACAGTATATTCTGTTGAACAAGCTATTAAAAGATAAACTAAATTAAAAAGTTAAAAAAAGGAAAAAGTAGATAATGCAAGTAGAGTCACCACCAGGATATTTACCTTTGTGCCTATCTGGCTTTAATGCACTTTGTTTGTGCATAACCCAGCTCCCCTGAAGTAGTTAGGGCCTCCCATGATACAGGACCGTGCTTTTAAAATGGTGCTCGCCATGGGAGTTGAAGAAGTTAACCTGAGTAGCGAAAATCCTTCCTGCCACTGGCGGGAAAAGTCCAGCCCCTGCCTAGTGGAGGCTCTAGGCACTGCCCCTGAGAGGCGGAGGAGAACACTACAGGCAACTCAGCAGAGAAGAGTTTAATCGACCATCTCAACCATCGATTCTTCTGTATGCTGCATTTTTTAACATCCAGAGCTCCACCTCCTAAAATCTCCACCGATGGCAGGCCAGTACCCACCCGAAGTTATTGGGAACCCATTCTGATCATCGTTGAGACAGAACTGCCAAAACAAGGAGAGGTTGTAACACAGCTACCTGAAGATGGCAATTTCTCGGTGATGTTGGGTACTCATGTTCCTCCATTACACAGAAATGTTGAAAGTTTTTACCATCTGTTTCCAGGGACCCTCAGAAGACCAGACAAAGGTAACTAACACAAAGGGTGAAATCTGCAAAGTCTGCATCAAGGACGCCCAGCCTGTCCAGCGGCAGCCGAAGACAGAGGCCTGTCAAGATGTCAAGATTACCAAGCAGTGGTAGAAACTCTTCTAGCCGAGGACAAATTGGCCATTCTGGCTGTCAGGAGCCTGGTCGCCGTATCCCAAGGTCAGGTACTTACTGGTCTGATGAATGTGAGGAATCATCCAGTCCACCTGAATAAATATCATGCAGTGGCAACTTTTTTTCAGCTTGTATCAAGAAGATTTTGCGAAAATTTCCTTGTCAGATTCTCAACTCTTGAATCCCACCAAAATTGCCAGTGAAGAACTGGCCGAGCAACCCTGGTAAATGGAACGTAATATTGGAAACAATGATATTACTCCTGCTGATGAAGTACAAGGAGTTTTGGAACTTGTTCAACGACATCATCATCATCAATAAACATCCCATGGATTTAAGTCAAACTTCTGTGATATAGAATACCAAACTGACCGGGCATTGATCAACACGTAAAAAGATGGAACAGAACATGCATCCCGGGATAGCCATAGTCCATGGGCGGCCCCGCTTGTCCTTTTCAAGACGAAAGATGAGACTCTTTGATTTGTGTCGACTATGGAAAAATTCATAACATCACCCACAAGGACACCTATCCCAGGCCTCAGGGTCGGAGGATTTCTTCCCTACCCTGGTCTTAACCAGTAGGTTGATCACGACTCCAAATTTGTGTTTGCTGTTCCAGTTTAAAGCCTTACTGCCCAAACTCCAGCTGCTGCCCTTTGCGAGAGCCTTATCCTGCCCTATGGTTATCTAGACAATTAAAGGTCCTCCTTCGAATTTCATCTTCTCCAGGAATTGTGTGTCTTGTATCATTGCAAAAAGATGCGTCATACTCAGGAGAACGAGCGAAGAGGAACCTCATCTACATGTTTAAGACTCTCTCTTAAAAGTACGAGTTGGCCTCTTCCTGGGTTGGGATCCTTCTACAATAACACTACTCACTGTTCCACCAGGTACACCCTGTACTAGCTGAGGTCAGGAGGCATGGACATCTTCCAGCTGATATGGCAATGGTCATTGCAGCTCCATATTCGAAACCTCCGCTTCCTCGAAGTGATTGAGATAAAGAGCATCAGGTACACGAGTTAAATTGTGGACTGTAGGGTCCAGTAGGGCCAACATAACTAAAAAACAAGGACTCTACTGAGCCCTGACATCCAGTGGATCAGGTCTGGCTAATAAATGGTTAATCTACCAGTAAGTCTGACGGGCACCGGGGGGGCGAGAGCCCATCCGCCGGAAGGCTGCAAGATTTCAGTAAGAAACGGTCCAATCCTGCGAGTACAACTCAACCTATTTATAAAGAGGTCTTCAGGCTTCTAGGCCCCTGGTGGTATCCAAACCTGCTGTGTTCTTGTTCATGTGATGGATAATGGTGGAGAAAAGAAGCGGAATAGCGCCGCTGTATACTGTCTGGGACATCAGCCATTTAAATTGATCAATCAAACTGAGAATGTTTATTGAATAATAGCTGAGCACAGCGCTCATGTATCTCCGGCACCCATGTGATCCTCTAAAATGCTGGAGATAACAGGGCAATGGAAATATCTGGCGACCCATAGTGAGTAAAGCAGCAGGATGTTCGCTTGACACCGGTCCCTACTATTAGTGGGTTCCCAGCATTCGTTCCCTACTGATTAGATTGCCTCCTCCATCCTGTGGATAGGGTGTAACACAGCCTGGCATAACCCATGTACCCCCAGGCCGGGCAGCTATGATCTTCTCTGTAGACTCTGCTGTCACATGCTGCATCCTGGCTGCCATACACACATCATGTACCAGACGCAGCCAAAGAGGTAGATTATAGGATGGGACAGAGGAGGCAACAAGCCCAGACCACAGGAGGAGGAGAAGGAGAGGGGCCACAATGCGGAGAGGAGGAGGAGAGGGGCCACAATGCGGAGAGGAGGAGGAGAGGGGCCACAATGCGGAGAGGAGGAGGAGAGGGGCCACAATGCGAAGAGGAGGAGGAGAGGGGCCACAATGCAAAGAGGAGGAGGAGAGGGGCCACAATGCAAAGAGGAGGAGGAGGAGGAGGAGAGGGGCTACAATGCGGAGAGGAGGAGGAGAGGGGCCACAATGCGGAGAGGAGGAGGAGAGGGGCCACAATGCGGAGAGGAGGAGGAGAGGGGCCACAATGCGGAGAGGAGGAGGAGAGGGGCCACAATGCGAAGAGGAGGAGGAGAGGGGCCACAATGCGAAGAGGAGGAGGAGAGGGGCCACAATGCAAAGAGGAGGAGGAGGAGGAGGAGAGGGGCCACAATGCGGAGAGGAGGAGGAGAGGGGCCACAATGCGGAGAGGAGGAGGAGAGGGGCCACAATGCGGAGAGGAGGAGGAGAGGGGCCACAATGCGGAGAGGAGGAGGAGAGGGGCCACAATGCGGAGAGGAGGAAGAGGAGAGGGGCCACAATGCAAAGAGGAGGAGGAGGAGAGGGGCCACAATGCAAAGAGGAGGAGGAGGAGAGGGGCCACAATGTGAAGAGGAGGAGGAGAGGGGCCACAATGCGAAGAGGAGGAGGAGAGGGGCCACAATGCGAGGGGGAAGAGGAGAGGGGCCACAATGCGAAGAGGAGAGGGGCCACAATGTGAAGAGGAGGAGGAGCTGAGGGGCCACAATGCGAAGAGGAGGAGGAGAGGGGCCACAATGCAAAGAGGAGGAGGAGGAGAGGGGCCACAATGCAAAGAGGAGGAGGAGGAGAGGGGCCACAATGCAAAGAGGAGGAGGAGGAGAGGGGCCACAATGCGAAGAGGAGGAGGAGAGGGGCCACAATGCGAGGGGGAAGAGGAGAGGGGCCACAATGCGAAGAGGAGAGGGGCCACAATGCGAAGAGGAGGAGGAGAGGGGCCACAATGTGAAGAGGAGGAGGAGCTGAGGGGCCACAATGCGAAGAGGAGGAGGAGAGGGGCCACAATGCAAAGAGGAGGAGGAGGAGAGGGGCCACAATGCAAAGAGGAGGAGGAGGAGAGGGGCCACAATGCAAAGAGGAGGAGGAGGAGAGGGGCCACAATGTGAAAAGGAGGAGGAGAGGGGCCACAATGCGAAGAGGAGGAGGAGAGGGGCCACAATGCGAGGGGGAAGAGGAGAGGGGCCACAATGCGAAGAGGAGAGGGGCCACAATGCGAAGAGAAGGAGGAGAGGGGCCACAATGTGAAGAGGAGGAGGAGCTGAGGGGCCACAATGCGAAGAGGAGGAGGAGAGGGGCCACAATGTGAAGAGGAGGAGGAGGTGAGGGGCCACAATGCGAAGAGGAGGAGGAGAGGGGCCACAATGCGAAGAGGAGGAGGAGAGGGGCCACAATGTGAAGAGGAGGAGGAGGTGAGGGGCCACAATGCAAAGAGGAGGAGGAGGAGAGGGGCCACAATGCGGAGAGGAGGAGGAGAGGGGCCACAATGCAAAGAGGAGGAGGAGGAGAGGGGCCACAATGCAAAGAGGAGGAGGAGGAGAGGGGCCACAATGCGGAGAGGAGGAGGAGGAGAGGGGCCACAATGCAAAGAGGAGAAGGAGAGGGGCCACAATGTGAAGAGGAGGAGGAGGAGAGGGCCACAATGCAAAGAGGAGGAGGAGAGGGGCCACAATGTGAAGAGGAAGAGGAGGAGAGGGGCCACAATGCAAAGAGGAGAAGGACAGGGGCCACAATGTGAAGAGGAGGAGGAGGAGAGGGGCCACAATGCAAAGAGGAGGAGGAGAGGGGCCACAATGCAAAGAGGAGGAGGAGGAGAGGGGCCACAATGCAAAGAGGAGGACGAGGAGAGGGGCCACAATGCAAAGAGGAGGACGAGGAGAGGGGCCACAATGCGAAGAGGAGGAGAGGGGCCACAATGCGAAGAGGAGGAGAGGGGCCACAATGCGAAGAGGAGGAGAGGGGCCACAATGCGAAGAGGAGGAGAGGGGCCACAATGCGAAGAGGAGGAGAGGGGCCACAATGCGAAGAGGAGGAGAGGGGCCACAATGCGAAGAGGAGGAGAGGGGCCACAATGCGAAGAGGAGGAGAGGGGCCACAATGCGAAGAGGAGGAGAGGGGCCACAATGCGAAGAGGAGGAGAGGGGCCACAATGCGAAGAGGAGGAGAGGGGCCACAATGCGAAGAGGAGGAGAGGGGCCACAATGCGAAGAGGAGGAGAGGGGCCACAATGCGAAGAGGAGGAGAGGGGCCACAATGCGAAGAGGAGGAGAGGGGCCACAATGCGAAGAGGAGGAGAGGGGCCACAATGCGAAGAGGAGGAGAGGGGCCACAATGTGAAGAGGAGGAAAGGGGTCACAATGCGGAGAGGAGGAGGAGAGGGGTCACAATGCGGAGAGGAGAGGGGTCACAATGCGGAGAGGAGGAGGAGAGGGGCCACAATGCAAAGAGGAGGAGGAGAGGGGCCACAATGCGGAGAGGAGGAGGAGGAGAGGGGCCACAATGCAAAGAGGAGGAGGAGGAGGAGAGGGGCCACAATGCAAAGAGGAGGAGGAGGAGAGGGGCCACAATGCAAAGAGGAGGAGGAGGAGAGGGGCCACAATGCAAAGAGGAGGAGGAGGAGAGGGGCCACAATGCAAAGAGGAGGAGGAGGAGAGGGGCCACAATGCAAAGAGGAGGAGGAGAGGGGCCACAATGCAAAGAGGAGGAGGAGGAGAGGGGCCACAATGCAAAGAGGAGGAGGAGGAGAGGGGCCACAATGCAAAGAGGAGGAGGAGACAAGGGGCCACAATGTGAAGAGGAGGAGGAGGAGAGGGGCCACAATGTGAAGAGGAGGAGAGGGGCCACAATGCAAAGAGGAGGAGGAGGAGAGGGGCCACAATGCAAAGAGGAGGAGGAGGAGAGGGGCCACAATGCAAAGAGGAGGAGGAGGAGAGGGGCCACAATGCAAAGAGGAGGAGGAGGAGAGGGGCCACAATGCAAAGAGGAGGAGGAGGAGAGGGGCCACAATGCAAAGAGGAGGAGGAGGAGAGGGGCCACAATGCAAAGAGGAGGAGGAGGAGAGGGGCCACAATGCAAAGAGGAGGAGGAGAGGGGCCACAATGCAAAGAGGAGGAGGAGGAGAGGGGCCACAATGCAAAGAGGAGGAGGAGGAGAGGGGCCACAATGCAAAGAGGAGGAGGAGGAGAGGGGCCACAATGCAAAGAGGAGGAGGAGACAAGGGGCCACAATGTGGAGAGGAGGAGAGGGGTCACAATGCAAGGAGGTGAGGGGCCACAATGCGAAGAGGAGGAGGAGAGGGGCCACAATGCAAAGAGGAGGAGGAGGAGAGGGGCCACAATGCGAAGAGGAGAGGGGCCACAATGCGGAGAGGAGGAGGAGAGGGGCCACAATGCGGAGAGGAGGAGGAGAGGGGCCACAATGCGGAGAGGAGGAGGAGGAGAGGGGCCACAATGCAAAGAGGAGGAGGAGGAGGAGAGGGGCCACAATGTAAAGAGGAGGAGAGGGGCCACAATGCGAAGAGGAGGAGAGGGGCCACAATGCGAAGAGGAGGAGAGGGGCCACAATGTGAAGAGGAGGAGAGGGGCCACAATGCGGAGAGGAGGAGGAGAGGGGCCACAATGCGGAGAGGAGGAGGAGAGGGGCCACAATGCGGAGAGGAGGAGAGGGGCCACAATGCGAAGAGGAGGAGGAGGAGGAGAGGGGCCACAATGCGAAGAGGAGGAGAGGGGCCACAATGCGAAGAGGAGGAGAGGGGCCACAATGCGAAGAGGAGGAGAGGGGCCACAATGTGAAGAGGAGGAGAGGGGCCACAATGCGGAGAGGAGGAGGAGAGGGGCCACAATGCGGAGAGGAGGAGGAGAGGGGCCACAATGCGGAGAGGAGGAGAGGGGCCACAATGCGAAGAGGAGGAGGAGGAGGAGAGGGGCCACAATGCGGAGAGGAGGAGGAGAGGGGCCACAATGCGGAGAGAGGGGCCACAATGCAGAGAGGAGGAGAGGGGCCACAATGCGGAGAGGAGGAGGAGAGGGGCCACAATGCGGAGAGGAGGAGGAGAGGGGCCACAATGCGGAGAGGAGGAGGAGAGGGGCCACAATGCGGAGAGGAGGAGGAGAGGGGCCACAATGCGGAGAGGAGGAGGAGAGGGGCCACAATGCGGAGAGGAGGAGGAGAGGGGCCACAATGCAGAGAGGAGGAGGAGGAGAGGGGCCACAATGCAGAGAGGAGGAGGAGGAGAGGGGCCACAATGCAAAGAGGAGGAGGAGGAGAGGGGCCACAATGCAAAGAGGAGGAGAGGGGTCACAATGCAAAGAGGAGGAGGAGGAGAGGGGACACAATGCGGAGAGGAGGAGGAGGAGAGGGGCCACAATGCGGAGAGGAGGAGGAGGAGAGGGGCCACAATGCGGAGAGAGGGTCCACAATGCAGAGAGGAGGAGAGGGGCCACAATGCAGAGAGGAGGAGAGGGGCCACAATGCAGAGAGGAGGAGGAGGAGAGGGGCCACAATGCGGAGAGGAGGAGGAGAGGGGCCACAATGCGGAGAGGAGGAGGAGGAGGAGAGGGGCCACAATGCAAAGAGGAGGAGGAGAGGGGCCACAATGCAAAGAGGAGGAGGAGGAGAGGGGCCACAATGCAAAGAGGAGGAGGAGGAGAGGGGCCACAATGCAAAGAGGAGGAGGAGGAGAGGGGCCACAATGCAGAGAGGAGGAGGAGAGGGGCCACAATGCGGAGAGGAGGAGGAGAGGGGTCACAATACGAGGGGGAGGAGGAGAGGGGCCAAAATGTGAGGGGAGGAGCCACAGTGTGAGTCATATGGGAGGCAATGCTGCATCTCTGGGTACCGCCCATGTGACAGACTGCAGCCATTACACGGGGCTCCCTGTCCCTGATATGTGTACAGCCGGCTCTGGGAGCCCGCGCAGCTGTACCTGTCATCCCTCTCTCTCCACTTGCAGACAGGACCCCGCTCCCGGAGCCTTCCCCCTACTCCCCCACAGACACGGGAGCCCCGCCTCCTCTAAACACACTGAACACGCGTCAGCAAGCCCCTCCCATAAACACCGGTCACATGATGCCTACGGGTCACGTGACCCTTTTACATCACACCCACTTCCGGTATCTCCATTACTTTCCTTAGCATCCACGATCGGGAGAGATGATGTCCCGCATTGTCCAGATATCGGCCCGACAAGTGAGTGCGTTATATATACAGTGTGTGTACAGGTAGTAGCTTCATACTGTGCGCGTATTTATGACAGGAGTATGAGTGATGTGCGGTCATTTATAATATCTATAGATCATCTATATACACAGATTGTGAGTAACATGTAGATATGATACTGTGTACTGTGTGTATATATATACAGTGTATGTGTACAGTCATGACCATAAGTTTTGGGAATGACACAAATCTTCTATGGTCACATGATGTGTCCCTCTGGTTTGTCAGATGTTTGTCACATACAGAGATACAAGTGCAATCATATTATGGGGAACAGAAGCTTTTATTGTCAGGTGGGAGGAGTTACTGCAGCGAGTCAGTATCTGCAGGACCTCTCCTTCTCCTTCAGGACCTCTGCAATTCTCCCTGGCGGCTCTCACTCACCTCCTGCTCCAGATCCTGACTGATCGCCGTCCATTCCTGCACAATCACTGCTGCATTCTGTCACAATGTGTTGGTTTTGTTTGTCCCCCGTCTCCTGATGATTGACCACAAGTTCTCAATGGGATAAGATCTGCGGAGTTTCCAGGCCATGGACCCAAAATCTCTATGTTCTGTTCCCTGAGCCATTTAGTTCTCCCCTTTGCTTTATGGCAGGTGCTCCATCATGCTGGAGGAGGCATTGCTCATCACCATCTGCTCCGGGAGGGTCGGGAGAAGCAGCTCCTGGAGGACATTCTGGTCCATTCTTTATCATGGAGGTGTTTTTAGGCCGATTCCTCCCCCCCCCCCCCACACACATGAATGGCTACAGGAGGCTTTACAGGTGGCAGGAGACAGGACTGGGGGCATCGCTCTCCTTGTCTTCTCCCAACAATCGGAAAGGGGATTCATCAGAGCAAATGACTTTACCCCAGTCCTCAGCAGTCCACTCCCTGCACCTCCTGCAGAATATCAGTCTGTCCCTGATGGTTTCTGGAGAGAAGTGGCTTCTTTCTTTCCCTCCTGGACACCAGGCCTTGCCCCAGGAGTCTCCGCAGTGTCACAGTGCGTGCAGATGCCTCACACCTGCTGCTGCCATTCCTGAGCTCTGCACTGCGATGCTGGGAGCCCCATCCCCAAGCTGAGACACTTGTAAGAGACGCTCCTGGCGCCTGCTGGTCCTTCTTGGGCTCCTGGAGCCTTTTTGGTAACAATGGAACCTCTCTCCTTGAATTCCTTGATGATGCGATAGATTGGTGACTGAGGTGCAATCTTTCTAGCTGCGATACTCTTCCCTGTTAGGCCAGTTTTGTGCAGTGCAATGATGACTGTACGTGTTTCTTTAGAGATAACCATGGATAACAGAGGAGAAACAATGATGCCAAGCACCAGCCTCCTTGTAAAGTGTCCAGTGGTGGGATTCTTACTTAATCCTGACAGATTGATCTCCAGCCCTGTCCTCATCAGCCCCCGCACCTGTGTTACTGGGGACATCACTGACACCATGGCAGCTGCTCCGCCTAAGGTGCCTGCAATGAAGCTGAAATGTGTTTTGGGGGGAAAAGTTCATTTTCTAGGCAAATATTGACTTTGCAATTAATTGCTGTTAAGCTCTTTATAACATTCTGGAGTTTATGCAAATTACCATTATAAAACCTGATGCAGGAGACTTTGTAAAAATGAACATTTGTATCATTCTCAGAACTTATGGCCATGACTGTAAGAGCTGTATACTGTGTGTAAGAGCTCTATACTGTGTGTGTATATACAGTGTGTGTGTAATAGCTGTATACTGTGTGTGTATATACTGTGTGTGTGATACAGTGATGGTGCGGTGGCTGGATACTGTGTGTGTGTGTGTGTGTATATACAGTGTGTGTGTAATAGCTGTATACTGTGTGTGTTTATATACAGTGTGTGTGATACAGTGATGGTGTGGTGGCTGTATACTGTGTATGTGTGTGTGTGTGTGTATATACTGTGTGTGTGATACAGTGATGGTGCGGTGGCTGTATACTGTGTGTGTGTGTGTGTGTGTGTGTGTGTGTGTAATAGCTGTATACTGTGTGTGTGTATATACAGTGATGGTGCGGTGGCTGTATACTGTGTGTGTATATACTGTGTGTGTGATACAGTGATGGTGCGGTGGCTGTATACTGTGTATGTGTGTGTGTATATACAGTGTGTTTGATACAGTGATTGTGCGGTGGCTGTATACTGTGTGTGTGTGTGTGTATATACTGTGTGTGTGATACAGTGATGGTGCGGTGGCTGTATACTGTGTATGTGTGTGTGTGATACAGTGATGGTGCGGTGGCTGTATACTGTGTGTGTGTGTGTGTATATACAGCGTGTGTGTAATAGCTGTATACTGTGTGTGTGTATATACAGTGTGTGTGATACAGTGATGGTGCGGTGGCTGTATACTGTGTGTGTGTGTATATACAGTGTGTGTGATACAGTGATGGTGCGGTGGCTGTATACTGTGTGTGTGTGTATATACAGTGTGTGTGATACAGTGATGGTGCGGTGGCTGTATACTGTGTGTGTGTGTATATACAGTGTGTGTGATACAGTGATGGTGCGGTGGCTGTATACTGTGTGTGTGTGTATATACAGTGTGTGTGATACAGTGATGGTGCGGTGGCTGTATACTGTGTGTGTGTGTGTGTATATACAGTGTGTGTGATACAGTGATGGTGCGGTGTCTGTATACTGTGTGTGTGTGTGTGTATATACAGTGTGTGTGATACAGTGATGGTGCGGTGTCTGTATACTGTGTGTGTGTGTGTGTGTGTATATACAGTGTGTGTGATACAGTGATGGTGCGGTGGCTGTATACTGTGTGTGTGTGTATATACAGTGTGTGTGATACAGTGATGGTGCGGTGGCTGTATACTGTGTGTGTATATACAGTGTGTGTGATACAGTGATGGTGCGGTGGCTGTATACTGTGTGTGTGTATATACAGTGTGTGTGATACAGTGATGGTGCGGTGTCTGTATACTGTGTGTGTGTGTGTGTGTATATACAGTGTGTGTGATACAGTGATGGTGCGGTGGCTGTATACTGTGTGTGTATATACAGTGTGTGTGATACAGTGATGGTGCGGTGGCTGTATACTGTGTGTGTATATACAGTGTGTGTGATACAGTGATGGTGCGGTGGCTGTATACTGTGTGTGTGTGTGTGTGTATATACAGTGTGTGTGATACAGTGATGGTGCGGTTGCTGTACGGGAAAAGATGGAATTAAAAAGAAATCTACTGACTGAACAATGACAATATTTTGTTATGTGGTTTGAATGAAGTTTTATAAATCTTCTCTTTTTCCAGGTTGTGGTCTCCAGTTGGACGTCTCCGCTTCCAGTCATTTCTCGGTTATAGACGGATTGGTGAGTGTTGTATAATCTACGAGCCCACGACTGCACGTTCCACGACTCCGACACAATATCATTCATTCTTCTATTCCTCCGTCCTTCTAGGTTGTTGTATCCAGTCGGCAGCTCCAGTTTTATTCCATTTCCTTTATTGTGAGTATTTTATTATCTATTATCACAATTTTTTTTACTTGAGCAAATCCTTCTCCTGTAGAAAGTAGCAGTTTCCTGCATAATTGTATGTTAGATTTTTTTTATTGAGGCGCCTGTGCAAGTGTCTGTGCTGCTTGTACTGGCGTCAATGCGACCTCTTGATGAGAGGGTCTCGCGTAAGGATAGTGTCTTTTCTAGACAAGTTCATGGCACCATGTGTCAGCGTATGATAAATTTACCCCAATATGTCTGAGGCAGCAGGCAACATGCCAGGCCATCTCCATGGGCTGCACACGGCCTGGGGACACACGAGAGAAACATGTCTTAAAGCAAACCTGTCATCTAGAATGTAATTTTTAGCTGGTGACAGGTTCCCATGTCCTATGCTATGCTGATTTTTATAAATGCCTGAATTCTGAATCATTTCAGTACTTTATAAAAGTTTATTTCGCGTTACACAGCATTAGGCGAGTCCCCAGGGGAGCAGCTGCATCCTGTGTGTGCCTGAGTCTCCTCATGCCACGGTAGTTCCTTCACGAATTTCTTCTTTATCCATCCCTGATGTAATGCCTATGATTTTTTTGCAGTAGTTCATAGTCCCAGCCTCTCGAGGTTCTGAATAAATTCCTTATTATCTCTAACTATAATTTCTGTTGTTTTTCAGGCTACACGCCATGCCTACTTGCCTTATCAACCAATGCTGCAGTAAAACTGGGAAAAAGGGTCAGTCATCGGATATAATTCTGCATCCTTTCCCCACTGACCTCACCAGAATATATCGATGGCTCTTCCATACAGGCCAACAATTCACAAATGTAGACGAACTGGCCAATAGGATAAAAACTGAAAATAAAAACAAAAAGTACAGATTGTGCTCAAAACATTTCGCAAGAGACTCCTACATTAGGAACGCCACTTCCAGAGTCCTACGACGGGAGGCGGTGCCAACGATTTTTCCTCGAGTGAAAGAAGGGGAGGTTCTAATCGAGGAATCGCTGAAAAAATCCTACAAGAGGAAGAGGATCGTTGAGGAAGTTGAGTTCGTTGAGGTTCCACGTCCGTTGAATATGCCAGAATTTGAGGACGAGTCACATATTAGCTACTCTGAAATGTCAACGCAAACCGACTTTACTTTATTAAATTCTTTTGTGTTGTTCCTTAACTCGACATCACAAGTTGTGGACAATCCTGCTCTAGGTGTCCAGTATTCTCATACCGGGCCTTCAGCTCCACCTCCGCTCTTATCTTCTCCAAATCCCAAAGAAATGGACTTGCTGCAGGGTAAAAGACCAAATCTAAGTAATATAAAAATTGAAGAAACAACATCTGACCCAAGAGATTTTTTAACCGGCATTGAACCTCGCCCTTCGAAAGCGGAATCGGCACCAGATATTGTCTACCGAAATATTCCAACCCATCAATTGTCTAAAGGGATTGAAGGAACGAGATCTCACCCTAGAGATTTTTTAATGGGCATTGAACCTCACTCTTTGAGAGCAGAACCACCACCAGATATTTCTCGCTCTCTCAAAGTAGAGCCGGCACCAGATATTGGTTATGGACATTTTACAACCCATCGAGTTCCGAAAGAGATAGAAGAAACAATTGTTAAAATTGAAGAAACAACGTCTTACCCGAGAGATTTTTTAATGGACATTGAACCTCGCTCTACCAGCGCAGAGCCACCACCAGATAGCGACTATGGAACTATCACGACCCATCAACTGCCCAAAGATATTGAAAACAAATTATCAATTTTAGACAAAAGGGAGATAAAAGAAGAAATTGGCGGCACTGGTGAGAAGACGTTTGGGAAGTCGGAAGTTTTAGCTTCATTTCTCGAAGAAACTAAGCAGCAACCATCTCAGTTAGACCTTAGGCCGACGGAAGAACAACGCGAACAAAATAGAAAGTTGATAATTTTTGAATCGTCTTTAGATCAACTGCTTCGAAAAGTGAAATGTTCGGACTCCACGGGATGTTCAAGTCTCGTGGAAAGTTTTGAAAAAAATTTTGAAGGCGGTTACTGCAAAATTAGGGGAAAGTGCTCTGCAGGACATAGCTTCACCATGGATCTGCTTCTGGAAACCTTCCACTAGCTTCTGCCGTACTGGTCAGTGGTCGGAATGTTCCAAAAAGGAAAGAGTTCTTGGACATCGTTGGTTTATTACCATCACCAAACACTCTATGACTCTTTGCAGCAATTGATGTTCCATGGAAGAAACAGTAAAGTTTCTCAATTTCTGGAGAATGTGATGGCCCAGGTCATAGGCTAAGGTCATAGGTTAAGGTTCTCATGCAATGGTTAGAGATATTGGGAAAGGGCTTAACATTCAAGTGTTTACTTCAGAGCGGCGTGTAATAAAATAATGTACCAGGCTTACCCTTAAGAGTAAGACACCAGTTTGATGTCTGGCATTACTTCAAGTCCATTTGCAACAAAATAACTTCGGTGGGGCCTCAGAATTTGGATAACGTGGATCTTTTCGAAGGGAAATCGCTGTCTACTAATAAACCATATTAATAATAACTTCTACACCGAATCCTCTCTTGGACCTTTGGAAAATGAGGATGACGAAAAAGTAAAAATCCGATTGTTGAATTGAGGAACTGCGCAATACAAAAATAATAATAAATTTTAAAAAATGTTTAAAAAGTTGAACTACTTTCCAAATTTAGTGCATAAGTCCTGCATAGGTGACCTTGAAAATGTTGACCATATGGCTCTGAAGTATAGGACTGAAAGAATCATTAATGGAGTAGAAGTCATGGAAGCGCGACCCGAGCTCTCGGTACTGATTTTAGTAATGGATGATCGGAAGCAACGGTCAAAGTCTAGTGCAAAAAATACAAAAGTTATTGGCACCAAAAAGGACAAGGTTGGTAATTAGAGATGAGCAAACCTGACGTTGGTGTTGGGTGACCAAGTTTGGCTGGGCATATATTTCCAGATTGGCTCTTCAGCAACCAATCGTGCAATATGTTCGGGTTGTGCAGCCAATCCTGAACCCAATGAGGGTCATTTACTAAGGGCCCGAATCGCGTTTCTCGCATATATTACCGATTTGCGCCGGTTTTTACTGAATTGCCCCGGGGTTTTGGCGCACGCGATCGGATTGTCGCACATCCGGAGCCTGCATGCACTTGATGGAAATCGGGGGGGGGGGTGGCCATAAGAAAACCTGACTGATTCGGAAAAACCGCCGTATTTTTTTTTTTTTTAAGTGTCGCTTGACACACACTTACCTGCACCCACAATAGCTTGGTGAACTCCAGTGAAGTCCGACGGAATTCAGCGCAGCAGCGACACCTAGTGGACATCGGGCGCACTACCTTAATGAGTTGCCGGAAGACCTGAATCCTCCACAGAGAACGCACCGCTGGATCGCGAATGGACCGGGTAAGTAAATCTGCCCCAATGTGTCAACCTCAGGACGCTCATCTCTACTAGTAATCAATGGCTGATGGATTGTGTGTGGTGAGTATGACAGTGGAGGACACATTGATCAATGGCGTACGATTGTATGAGGGTGAACTGTCGCACACCGCGAAATCCCGAGCTCCCCCATTGCTACCCTATTTGGCAAAGTTTGAAATTCCCAGCAAGGAACTTATCCAATGGCCCAGGATGGCCCGTTTCTGCAAGAGCAAACTCGAAAATAGATTGCATTTCGACGTTGGTCTGTCCAAGACCAACCTATCGGATGACCTCTCTTACAACACAATAGAATTTTACCCCTATGTATAGTACTAGGTCTGAGCATGGATCATATGAACTAGACCTAAAGAGACACAAGATCGGTCATATTCCCTTTTTACTTATTGTAATATACATCAATGGGGGTTATTTTTTGGGGGGTGATCGCTACCGGTTTTGTTGCGATTACGAGTGGCTGATTGGGTAGTCGAGTCATTTACGGGATGAATGTGTTAGAAAACCTCTCGGCACAACTGGCGATCATGGAATCAGTGGCAATCGCAGATGTGAGGACTCCCAATGACTGAAAAGCTGTTGTTAATTTTTTTTTTTTTTTAAAGGTAGACACAAACTATTTATTTCTGAAAAAGGAGATTTTAAAGGTTTCATTTGGTTTTTGTTTTTTCTCAGTTCTCATGGAAGGTTCACCTGAAATACTTTATAGTAAACCAATAAAATTGGATTTATTTTATAAGATACGTTGACTCTGTATTTAGTGTGATTACAAATGGCTATACATTACAGGGGGCTGTCAGGCTATATATTATAGGGGGCTGGCTATACACTACAGGGGGCTGGCAGGCTATATATTATAGGGGGCTGGCCATTTACAGGGGCTGGCTGGCTATATACTACTGGGGAGGCTGTGACCAATGCATTTCCCACCCTCGGCTTACACCCGAGTCAATGTTTTCCCAGTTTTTGGTGGTAAAATTAGCGGTTTCGGCTTATACTCAGGTCAGCTTATACTCGAGTATATACGGTAGTGATTATTACCTCCATACCGTGATTACTCCTATAGAGTGATGTAGTCCTGAGCAGCGGGATTGTGGGGGAGAGGTTACTATGATGCTATTAGCTTCTCCTAGACCAAATATTGCCAGTATCAGGGGCAATGTGAAGGATTGAAGAATGCAATTTGGGGTTTTTTTTAAGGAAAAGTGTGGGGTGGAGGGTTTGGGCATTAATTAGCAAAGTTAAGAGGAATCAGGCAGGTTAATTTGGGATCAATTCAACACAAATGACAGCCGTCTGTGGCCACATATATACTTCCCGTGGCCCGGAGCCGTGCTATCAGTGAGGGCAACGTTGTGCACCCGGTAGCAGCGCGAAGCAACACCAGATCCAGACCAAAGGAAGTGTATATATGTGGCCATGAATAGCTGTCTTAGGGGGCGATTTAGGACACAAAACAATAGCTGTTGAGTGTCCCAAAGCCACCTGACAGGTCCTCTGCCCTAGAGCGCCTCAAGAAAAATGTGCCTGGAAGTTTAAATCCGCACCTTTCTCTTGAAATTATACCGTCATGGTCAAAAGTTTTGAGAATGACACAAATCTTCTCTTGTCACATGATGTGTTGCCCTTCGGTTTGTCAGATGTTCATCACATACAGAGATACAAGTGCAATCACATTATGGGGAACAGAAGCTTTTATTGTCAGGTAGGAGGAGTTACTGCAGCGAGTCAGTATCTGCAGGACCTCTCCTTCTTCTTCAGGACCTCTGCAATTCTCCCCGGCAGCTCTCACTCACCTCCTGCACCAGATCCTGACTGATCGCCGTCCATTCCTGCACAATCACTGCTGCATTCTGTCACAATGTGTTGGGTTTTGTTTGTCCCCCGTCTCTTGATGATTGGCCACAAGTTCTCAATGGGATAAGATCTGGGGAGTTTCCAGGCCATGGACCCAAAATCTCTATGTGTTGTTCCCTGAGCCATTTAGTTCTCCCCTTTATGGCAGGTGCTCCATAATACTGGAGGAGGCATTGCTCATCACCATCTGCTCCTGGAGGGTTGGGAGAAGTTAATAATAAGTCAATAATGAATTAGAATGCTATGCATAACATTTAATACATAGACATTTTCAATAGAAAATATAATTAGTAACGCAAAATGTCAAGTAGTAGCCATACAAGATGGGGCACCTGGATTGGACAATACCCATACTAACAGATACTAGAAATAAAGTGCTAGAAAATTCATGTATACCAACCGGGCTGCATAGTACTCGGGAGTATAAGCGATGAACCACTGAACCCCGACGTGCTTTTTGCCGTTGCTGCCTCAGGGGGTAATGAAAGTGGTATGGCATGGAGCAGAATATAACAAAGGCTAGTATGGACTGATCAATGAAGTTCAATAAATATAAAAAGTCATCCAATGCTTGCCTGGTACCCTGCCAAATGAACAGAATGTCATCAATGAAACGCATCCATGACAACACAGAACCATCTGATATGTCCATGGCACATTGGACCTCTTCATGTTCCCACAATCCTAGGAACAGGTTTGTGTACGAGGAGGACACAAGTGGCCCCCATCGCCGTACCCCTGACCTGCGAGTAGTGTTTATCCTTGAAGAGGAAATAGTTGTGCTCCAAAACAAACCTTAATAGTTCGAGAAGTAGATCGACAAGTTCGACCTCAAGACGGCGCTGTCTAAGAAAAAAAGCCAACAGCTCCGAGTCCAAGATCCTGGTTGATACACATGTAAAGGGACTCGACATCACAAGACACCATATACATATCGGACTCCAGAGATACTCGATACATCTACACGTCTCAGGACATCAGTTGAGTCCTGTACATATGAGAGTAGACGGTTGGGAGAAGTGGCTCTTGGAGGACATTCTCGTCCAATTCTTTATTCATGGATGTGTTTTTAGGCCGATTCCCTTGGCTGAGAGGCCGCCCCACACATGAATGGCTGCAGGAGGCTTTACAGGTGCAGGAGACAAGACTGGTGGCATCGCTCACCTTGTCTTCTCCCAACAAGTTGTTTCCCAGATGTTCCAAAAAATCGGAAAGGGGATTCATCAGTGAAAGTGACTTTACCCCAGTCCTCAGCAGTCCACTCCCTGCACCTCCTGCAGAATATCAGTCTGTCCCCCAGTCCTCAGCAGTCCACTCCCTGCACCTGCTGCAGAATATCAGTCTGTCCCTGATGGTTTTTCTGGAGAGAAGTGGCTTTTTTGCTGCCCTCCTGGACACCAGGCCTTGCTCCAAGAGTCTCCGCAGTCTCGCAGTGCGTGCAGATGCCTCACACCTGCTGCTGCCATTCCTGAGCTCTGCACTGCTGGTAGCACCATCCCCAAGCTGAGACACTTGTAAGAGACGCTCCTGGCGCTTGCTGCTCCTTCTTAGGCTCCTGGAGCCTTTTTGGTAACAATGGAACGTCTCTCCTTGAATTCCTTGATGATGCGATAGATTGGTGACTGAGGTGCAATCTTTCTCGCTGCAATACTCTTCCCTGTTAGGCCAGTTTTGTGCAGTGCAATGATGACTGCACGTGTTTCTTTAGAGATAACCATGGTGAACAGAAGAGAAACAATGATGCCAAGCACCAGCCTCCTTGTAAAGTGTCCAGGGGTGTGATTGTTACTTAATCCTGACAGATTGTTCTCCAGCCCTGTCCTCATCATCACCCGCACCTGTGTTACTGGAGACATCACTGACACCATGGCAGCTGCTCCGCCTAAGGCGCCTGCAATGAAGCTGATATTTGTTTTGGGGGAAAAAGTTCATTCTTTATAACATTCTGGAGTATATGCAAATTGCCATTGTAAAACCTGATGCAGGAGACTTTGTAAAAAATTAACATTTTTATCATTCTCAAAACTTTTGGCAAAACTTTTGGCCTTTTTGTCAAAATTTTAAAACAATTATTCCTGGCAGTGAACCCTTTCACGGTAAAATAGCTCCCAAATGTCTGAAATGCATCTATTTTTTTTTTTATTTACAATACATAAAAATTTGCATAAAAATTGACGTAAATGTTGTACAGTCCTCAAAATAACCAATGAAATCATCATCACATGTAACGAAGTAGGAAAAAGTTATTGGCATCAGAGGTGGGCGAAACTGAGAATTATTTTTCCTTACGAGACGTATTCATTTTTTAAAGCCTTTATAAATTTGGTATCGCTGTGCTCATACCAAGTAAGGCTACATTCACACGATGTATGCCTGCCGAAGCGTAGTACGGCGGGCATACATCGGCGCTGCGGAGAAGCAGGGGATGAGCGCAGCTCACCCTCGCCCCTCTCCATAGGAAAATACAGCACATAGAAATATAGGACATGTCCTATCTTTCTACGGGCTACGGAGCGGTACGGGGCCCCACATGTGCTGTACCACTCCCGTACGGCGTGGTGAGGCCATAGAAGTGTATGTGGGACGTATATACGCTGCATATACGTCAGCCGTATATACGTCCCCCATACGTTCGTGTGAATGCAGCCTAATAAAGGGTAGTTTACACTTGGAGCGCACAATGCAAGCTGTAAGGACAAAGCCTACAAGAAAGGGCCGACAAGTGCAATGGATTCTGGGGGCTCATCTACTGCTACATGGAAACATGACTTGTACATTCTTAGGCCATGTTTACACAATGCATTTTAATTGCGTTTTGAAAGGCACAGAAAATACATCCGGAAAAACGGCTTCACGAATCCCGTCAGTCTTATTGACGTTCTTTTTAGTGCACACGTATTCAACCCCTTAACGCTCTGCGCCGTAGCTCTACGGCGCAGAGGTGCAGGGAGTGTATGAAGAGGGCTCACGGGCTGAGTCCTCTTCATACAAGGGTGGGGGTTGTTGCATATTGTAACAAACCCCCACCACTAATAACTGGGGTCGGTGCTTGCACCGATCGCGGCTATTAACCCTTCGGTTGCCGGTGGCAATTAAAAGACGGCGGCGCGTGGGCGCCGCCATCTTTGTTCCAATCGTTGGTCCCCCGAACGTCATTGATCGGTTTTGACCCGAGGCTACATGGCTTCTGCAGATTCGTTACAATGAGCCAGTGGCCAATACAGAAGTATTGCAGTATATGGTAGGAACAATCTGACCATCTAGGGTTAATGTACCCTAGAGGGTCTAAACAAATAGTGAAAAAAAAAAAGTTTAAAAAATTAAAAAAATTAATAAAATATTAAAAATTCAAATCACCCCCCTTTCCCTTGAACTGATATAAAACACAATAAACAGTAAAAATCACAGACACATTAGGTATCGCCGCGTCCCAAAATGCCCGATCTATCAAAATATAAAAACGGTTACGGCCGGCGGTGACCTCTGAGACGGGAAATGGCGCCCAAATTTCCGAAATGCGACTTTTACACCTTTTTACATGACATAAAAAAATGGAATAAAAAGTGATCAAAATGTTACACAGACCTCAAAATCGTACCAATAAAAACATTGGCTCATTTCGCAAAAAATGACACCTCACACAGCTCCGTGCGCCAAAGTATGAAAAAGTTATTAGCGTCAGAAGGTGGCAAAATTATTTTTTTTTGTACACATTCGTTTAATTTTTGAAAATGTATTAAAACGCAATAAAACCTTTATAAATTTGGTATCACCGCGATCGCAGCGAAACAAAGAATAGAGTAGACGTGTTATTTGGAGCGCAAAGTGAAAGTCGTAAAAACTGCCTACAAGAATGTGACGCACTGTTTTTCTTCAATTTTTCCACATTTGGATTTTTTTTTCAGCTTCACAGTACACGGCATGTTAAAATAAATAACCTTACGGGAAATATAAATTTGTTACGCACAAAATAAGCCCTCACACAGGTCTGTACACGGAAAAATGAAAAAGTTATGGATTTTTGAAGGTAGAGAGCGAGAAATGAGCGAAGAAACCCTGCGTCCTTAAGGGGTTAAGAAATGTCAGCGCCACATGTGTGACAGCTGCCCAAAATTCTCCACTGAAAGGGTCGGACCGGACCGTGCCCCCGCAGCCCCCAATGCTCTCTCCCCGCAGCCCCTCTCTCTCTCTTTCGTCGCCTCCTGGTGTGGGCAGAGAACAGGCAGCAGCTGCTCTTCCTGTGTCCGGAGCTCCTCCTCTGGCCCCGCCTCTGCTTCCTGTCACATGATCTGAAGTTCCTTATGGAGTGTAGTGTGTAGCCATCACTCTGCAGACACTAGGGAGATGATGTCCTGTATTCTCCAGGTACCAGCACCAGAGGTGAGTGCATTACACTGTGTATATACTATAGCTGTGTATGTATACTGTATACTGTGTGTACATCATATAGCTGTATACTGTGTATGTGTAATGTGTGTACATCATTTAGCTGTATACTGTGTATGTGTAATGTGTGTATATACTATAGCTGTGTATGTATACTGTATATAGTGTGTACATCATATAGCTGTATACTGTGTATGTGTAATGTGTGTATATACTATAGCTGTGTATATATATCCTGTATATAGTGTGTACATCATATAGCTGTATACTGTGTATGTGTGATGTGTGGACATCATATAGCTGTATACTGTGTATGTGTGATGTGTGGACATCATATAGCTGTATACTGTGTATGTGTGGACATCATATAGCTGTATACTGTGTATGTGTGGACATCATATAGCTGTATACTGTGTATGTGTGATGTGTGGACATCATATAGCTGTATACTGTGTATGTGTGATGTGTGGACATCATATAGCTGTATACTGTGTATGTGTGATGTGTGGACATCATATAGCTGTATACTGTGTATGTGTGATGTGTGGACATCATATAGCTGTATACTGTGTATGTGTGATGTGTGGACATCATATAGCTGTATACTGTGTATGTGTGATGTGTGGACATCATATAGCTGTATACTGTGTATGTGTGATGTGTGGACATCATATAGCTGTATACTGTGTATGTGTGATGTGTGGACATCATATAGCTGTATACTGTGTATGTGTGATGTGTGGACATCATATAGCTGTATACTGTGTATGTGTGATGTGTGGACATCATATAGCTGTATACTGTGTATGTGTGATGTGTGGACATCATATAGCTGTATACTGTGTATGTGTGATGTGTGGACATCATATAGCTGTATACTGTGTATGTGTGATGTGTGGACATCATATAGCTGTATACTGTGTATGTGTGATGTGTGGACATCATATAGCTGTATACTGTGTATGTGTGATGTGTGGACATCATATAGCTGTATACTGTGTATGTGTGATGTGTGGACATCATATAGCTGTATACTGTGTATGTGTGATGTGTGGACATCATATAGCTGTATACTGTGTATGTGTGATGTGTGGACATCATATAGCTGTATACTGTGTATGTGTGATGTGTGGACATCATATAGCTGTATACTGTGTATGTGTGATGTGTGGACATCATATAGCTGTATACTGTGTATGTGTGATGTGTGGACATCATATAGCTGTATACTGTGTATGTGTGATGTGTGGACATCATATAGCTGTATACTGTGTATGTGTGATGTGTGGACATCATATGGCTGTATACTGTGTATGTGTGGACATCATATGGCTGTATACTGTGTATGTGTGGACATCATATGGCTGTATACTGTGTATGTGTGATGTGTGGACATCATATGGCTGTATACTGTGTATGTGTGATGTGTGGACATCATATGGCTGTATACTGTGTATGTGTGATGTGTGGACATCATATGGCTGTATACTGTGTATGTGTGATGTGTGGACATCATATGGCTGTATACTGTGTATGTGTGATGTGTGGACATCATATGGCTGTATACTGTGTATGTGTGATGTGTGGACATCATATGGCTGTATACTGTGTATGTGTGATGTGTGGACATCATATGGCTGTATACTGTGTATGTGTGATGTGTGGACATCATATGGCTGTATACTGTGTATGTGTGATGTGTGGACATCATATGGCTGTATACTGTGTATGTGTGATGTGTGGACATCATATGGCTGTATACTGTGTATGTGTGATGTGTGGACATCATATGGCTGTATACTGTGTATGTGTGATGTGTGGACATCATATGGCTGTATACTGTGTATGTGTGATGTGTGGACATCATATGGCTGTATACTGTGTATGTGTGATGTGTGGACATCATATGGCTGTATACTGTGTATGTGTGATGTGTGGACATCATATGGCTGTATACTGTGTATGTGTGATGTGTGGACATCATATGGCTGTATACTGTGTATGTGTGATGTGTGGACATCATATGGCTGTATACTGTGTATGTGTGATGTGTGGACATCATATGGCTGTATACTGTGTATGTGTGATGTGTGGACATCATATGGCTGTATACTGTGTATGTGTGATGTGTGGACATCATATGGCTGTATACTGTGTATGTGTGATGTGTGGACATCATATGGCTGTATACTGTGTATGTGTGATGTGTGGACATCATATGGCTGTATACTGTGTATGTGTGATGTGTGGACATCATATGGCTGTATACTGTGTATGTGTGATGTGTGGACATCATATGGCTGTATACTGTGTATGTGTGATGTGTGGACATCATATGGCTGTATACTGTGTATGTGTGATGTGTGGACATCATATGGCTGTATACTGTGTATGTGTGATGTGTGGACATCATATGGCTGTATACTGTGTATGTGTGATGTGTGGACATCATATGGCTGTATACTGTGTATGTGTGATGTGTGGACATCATATGGCTGTATACTGTGTATGTGTGATGTGTGGACATCATATGGCTGTATACTGTGTATGTGTGATGTGTGGACATCATATGGCTGTATACTGTGTATGTGTGATGTGTGGACATCATATGGCTGTATACTGTGTATGTGTGATGTGTGGACATCATATGGCTGTATACTGTGTATGTGTGATGTGTGGACATCATATGGCTGTATACTGTGTATGTGTGATGTGTGGACATCATATGGCTGTATACTGTGTATGTGTGATGTGTGGACATCATATGGCTGTATACTGTGTATGTGTGATGTGTGGACATCATATGGCTGTATACTGTGTATGTGTGATGTGTGGACATCATATAGCTGTATACTGTGTATGTGTGATGTGTGGACATCATATAGCTTGTGAGAAAGTAAGAGGTATTGTGTGGGAAAACCGCTATCTGTCCTACAGGCAGATGAAATACATGTGGTAAAAGCCCTGGGTTTGTCTGCAGTAACCCAAGGGTTAATGCAGACATGATAAGCAGGAATAGTCTGTTTTGTCTGTGTTGGCCTAGCTAACACAGACACATTGGTAATGTCCGTACTGGGCCTGCTTATTATGGAGTAGGGGTAGGCTGGTAGTGGGACTCCTACTCCACCCGGGCTTCGGTCCTGGGCTTTTGTATAGCCCACAGGTGCGGGTCACAGGCTTCGTTAGGGCTTGATTTAGTCTGCAGGCCAGAAGCAGTAGGAGAGGCCCTACCTGGAGAGCTGAAAGCGAGATTGCATTCTCACAGCAAAGGTAACTGAGGGTCTCCTGTCTTGCTGCTGGCCAAGAGCGTGTGCCAGGCAGCCTGGTACCCGGATAGCTAGGGTCCTCAAAATGTATTAGACAGCGCCTAGCCGGGCAGGAATTACTTTTATAATGTTTTTGCATGTGCCTAAGCCAAGGCTGAATTTGTGTTCTGTTTTGCAAGTGTGAATAAACACTTAAGTTGGACTTTTAAACCTGCGTGTGTCACTGCTTCTTGCACTGCTACCTGTCAACTACCAGAGCAATTCCCCACATATGGTGGATTGGAGCGGGCAAAGTGCAGTGAAGTATACACTAGTGCATGTCCTGGAAGTTGACAGCACTGAAGCTGCAAGCCACAGCCATGGAGGAGTTAATCAAGCAGCTTGTCCAGTCCAACGTGCAGCAGCAAGAGACAAACAGATTGCTGCTCCAGCAGATAACAGCCCTGACCGCTGCTCAGCAAAGGACTGTCCCAGCAATGACGGTGAAGGACGCCAGGAAAGAGGTCCGCAAAGCTATGACCAAGATGACCGCCGAGGATGATGTGGAGGCCTATCTGACAGGCTTTGAGAGGGTGGCCACCCGAGAGAGGTTGCCACAGCAACACTGGGCAGAGGTGTTGGCCCCCTTCCTCGTCGCTGATCCCCAGCAGGCATACTACGACCTGAGCGAGGAGTATGCCCGGGACTACTCCAAGGTAAAGGCAGAGATCTTGGCCCGACTAGGAGTGGATCAGCATCTACGCGCTCAAAGAGTGAATAGCTGGAGATACCAGGAGGCGCTATCACCGAGGGGGCAGATGCACCAACTTGTTCACTTGGTCCGCAAGTGGCTTCAGCCGGAGACATCAACCCCAGCCCAGATGGTCGAGAAGGTTGTTTTGGACCGTTTCCTGAGGGCCTTGCCGGGTGAGATCCAACAATGGGTGGGACACGGGGACCCGTCTGATGCCGATGCGCTGGTGGGGTTGGTGGAGAGGTTTTGTGCCACTCAGGCCCTAACAAAGAAAGCCCCTTATACCAAGACAGGCCTTAAGGCACGGAAGGTCTTGTCACCCACAAATTCCCGGGGCAGGACAACGCCCAATGTCCGGGAAGTACCCCAGGGGAGGAGGAGGGGGGAGGCTCCCACCTGTTGGACCTGCCATGAGCCAGGTCATATTGCAGCCCATTGCCCCAATTCCTCAGAGCCCATGGACTGCAGTTCCGCCAGAAGGGTTTCTCTCTATGCTGCCCCTGTCTACACAGCTACTAGCCCCGACTCTGCTGATGAGCGCCACCTGTGCCGGGTGACTGTGGCAGGGCATCCAGCGTTGGCCCTGCTGGACTCAGGCAGTCGGGTGACCTTGATTAATGGGTCCCTCACAGACCCCAAGGCGGTCACAGGGCGCACAATTGGAGTCCTGTGCATCCACGGGGACGTAAAGGACTACCCCACCACAGTTATTAACTTCCAGACCTCTTGTGGAGAGACGCTACATGAGGCAGCGGTTGTCATGAACTTGCCCCATGATCTTATTTTGGGACGGGACTTCCCCATGTTCTGGACTCTATGGCGGGGAAACCAAGAGTTGGGGGGTTGTTCTCCTGTGTTGTCTGGTCAGATCTCTGAACCCGAGCCTGATGACCCAGATTCTGGAGTTCCTGCCGTAGGGGTGACCGCCACAGAAGATGGAAGTGTAATGTTTCCCCTAGATGTTATGGCAGGCGAAACTGAGGAGGTAGTGACAGGACCGCAGTTGTCTGATTTGGAGGTATCCCGTGACAACTTTGGTACTGCACAACTCCAGGACCCCACTCTGGTCCGCGCCAGAGAAAATGTGGTAGAGATTAATGGTGTACCTCAGCACCCAGGTGCGGATAAGTTGTTCCCTCGAGTGGTGGTAAATCAGGAGTTATTGTACCGCATTGATAAGGTCCACGGTGAAACCCGGGAGCAGTTAATGGTGCCTCAGCCATATCGTCAGATGGTGTTAGACCTTGCACATAAGCATGTGATGGGAGGGCACTTAGGTACCACAAAAACTCTGGAACGCATCTTGCAGCGTTTTTATTGGCCCGGAGTGTACGATAGGGTAAAAAGGTATTGTGAAACTTGCCCTGATTGTCAATTGCATGCTCCCATGGTACACTTTCGAAGTCCGTTGGTACCTCTGCCCATTATTGAGGTACCCTTTGAAAGGGTCGCCATGGATTTGGTCGGTCCTTTGGTTAAATCTGCTCGGGGGCATCAGCATATCCTGGTAGTCATGGACTATGCTACCCGATATCCTGAGGCCATCCCACTACGGCACACCTCTGCGAAACTAATTGCTAAAGAGTTGTTTGCCATGTTCTGCCGGGTGGGACTTCCCAAGGAGATCCTCACAGATCAGGGGACTCCTTTTATGTCAAAAGTCACCAAGGAGCTATGTCGGCTCTTTAATATTAAACAGTTACGCACCTCTGTGTACCATCCTCAGACGGATGGATTGGTAGAACGGTTTAACAAAACTTTAAAGAGTATGCTAAAAAAGGTGGTAAACAAGGATGGGAAGGACTGGGATGTACTGTTGCCATATTTAATGTTCGCCATCCGAGAGGTTCCACAAGCCTCTACTGGGTTCTCGCCGTTTGAGTTAGTATATGGCAGACATCCCAGGGGTCTCCTGGACATAGCCAAAGAGACATGGGAACAAGAGCCCACCCCCCACAAAAGTGTAATAGACCATATCGCAGATATGCAGGACAGGGTGGCGGCCGTCATGCCCATTGTCAAGGAGCATATGGAGGAGGCACAAAGAACTCAAAGCCGGGTTTATAACAGGTCAGCAAAAGTAAGGACCTTTAATCCCGGTGATCGTGTGTTGGTGCTAGTCCCCACTGTAGAAAGTAAGTTTCTTGCTAAATGGCAAGGACCGTATGAGGTTATAGAGAAAATAGGAGAGGTGAACTACAGGATACGTCAGCCCGGACGGAGAAAACCCGAGCAGACTTATCATGTAAATCTGTTGAAGGCCTGGAAAGACAGAGAGAGTCTGCATACAGAGATGGTTCTGGCTAGTCCACCTCCTGCGATACCCTCACAGGCTGCAGGTAAGCCTGTGCCGGAGGCAGAAGTGCGAATAGCCGATACCCTAACCAAAGAGCAACAGCGAGAGGCTCGAGAGTTTGTAGCAAGAAATACAGATGTGTTCTCAGAGTTGCCAGGCTACACATCTGTAATTAAACATGATATTGTCACTGAGCCAGGGGTAAGGGTAAGATTAAGGCCGTACAGAGTCCCTGAAGCTCGTAGACAAGCCATATCAGAGGAGGTTCAGAAGATGCTGAAGCTAGGGGTAATTGAGGAGTCCAAAAGTGAGTGGGCCAGTCCAATTGTTCTAATTCCCAAACCGGATGGGACGTTGCGATTTTGCAACGATTTTAGAAAATTGAATGAGGTGTCTAAGTTTGATGCCTATCCCATGCCCCGGGTGGACGAGCTTATTGAGAGACTAGGGAGTGCTCGGTACTTCACCACCCTGGATCTAACTAAAGGATATTGGCAGGTACCCCTGACAGATAGGGCTAAAGAAAAGACAGCCTTTGTTACCCCTGAGGGCCTTTTTCACTATGTTGTGTTACCATTTGGGCTTCATGGGGCCCCCGCTACCTTTCAACGGTTAATGGACATAGTGTTAAAGCCACATAGGAGATACGCCTCAGCCTATCTAGATGACATTATCATCTACAGCCAAGACTGGGCGAGTCACTTGGCCAAGGTACAGGCCGTAGTGAACTCTCTAAGGGCAGCGGGCCTGACTGCAAACCCCAAGAAGTGTGCGCTGGGAATGGAGGAGACACACTATTTGGGGTATGTGATTGGTCGAGGTATAATTAAACCTCAGGTCAACAAGATTGACGCTATACAGGGTTGGCCTCAACCAGTGAGCACGAAACAAGTCAGGGCATTCCTGGGCATTGTCGGGTACTACAGACGGTTTATACCAAACTTTGCCACCGTGTCCGCTCCCTTGACAGACCTGCTGAAGGGTAAAAGGCCTGTCATGGTGCGGTGGAATGAACAAGCAGAAGGTGCTTTTCAGGCCTTGAAGTCTGCATTGTGTGGATCTCCCGTCCTCATTGCGCCAAACTTCAAGAGAGAGTTTATTGTGCAGACGGATGCGTCAGATGTAGGACTGGGAGCTGTCCTGTCTCAGGAGGTGAATGGCGAGGAACACCCCATTACTTACCTGAGCAGGAAGCTCACGCCAGCAGAGAAAAATTACAGTATCGTAGAGTAGGAATGTCTGGCGATAAAGTGGGCATTGGAGTCCCTACGGTACTACTTGCTGGGACGACGGTTCCGTCTAATAACTGACCACTCTCCTCTCACGTGGATGAGTAGAACTAAGGAGAAGAATGCCAGGGTCACTAGGTGGTTCTTGTCCCTCCAAAATTTCAGCTTTACGGTGGAGCACAGAGCCGGGAAGCTACAGGGCAATGCAGATGCCTTGTCCCGAACGCATTGCTTAATGTCAGGAGTTCGCCCCGGTGGGTCTGAACTGAGGGGGAGGGTATGTGAGAAAGTAAGAGGTATTGTGTGGGAAAACCGCTATCTGTCCTACAGGCAGATGAAATACATGTGGTAAAAGCCCTGGGTTTGTCTGCAGTAACCCAAGGGTTAATGCAGACATGATAAGCAGGAATAGTCTGTTTTGTCTGTGTTGGCCTAGCTAACACAGACACATTGGTAATGTCCGTACTGGGCCTGCTTATTATGGAGTAGGGGTAGGCTGGTAGTGGGACTCCTACTCCACCCGGGCTTCGGTCCTGGGCTTTTGTATAGCCCACAGGTGCGGGTCACAGGCTTCGTTAGGGCTTGATTTAGTCTGCAGGCCAGAAGCAGTAGGAGAGGCCCTACCTGGAGAGCTGAAAGCGAGATTGCATTCTCACAGCAAAGGTAACTGAGGGTCTCCTGTCTTGCTGCTGGCCAAGAGCGTGTGCCAGGCAGCCTGGTACCCGGATAGCTAGGGTCCTCAAAATGTATTAGACAGCGCCTAGCCGGGCAGGAATTACTTTTATAATGTTTTTGCATGTGCCTAAGCCAAGGCTGAATTTGTGTTCTGTTTTGCAAGTGTGAATAAACACTTAAGTTGGACTTTTAAACCTGCGTGTGTCACTGCTTCTTGCACTGCTACCTGTCAACTACCAGAGCAATTCCCCACAAGCTGTATACTGTGTATGTGTGATGTGTGGACATCATATAGCTGTATACTGTGTATGTGTGATGTGTGGACATCATATAGCTGTATACTGTGTATGTGTGATGTGTGGACATCATATAGCTGTATACTGTGTATGTGTGATGTGTGGACATCATATAGCTGTATACTGTGTATGTGTGATGTGTGGACATCATATAGCTGTATACTGTGTATGTGTGATGTGTGGACATCATATAGCTGTATACTGTGTATGTGTGATGTGTGGACATCATATAGCTGTATACTGTGTATGTGTGATGTGTGGACATCATATAGCTGTATACTGTGTATGTGTGATGTGTGGACATCATATAGCTGTATACTGTGTATGTGTGATGTGTGGACATCATATAGCTGTATACTGTGTATGTGTGATGTGTGGACATCATATAGCTGTATACTGTGTATGTGTGATGTGTGGACATCATATAGCTGTATACCGTGTATGTGTGATGTGTGGACATCATATAGCTGTATACCGTGTATGTGTGATGTGTGGACATCATATAGCTGTATACCGTGTATGTGTGATGTGTGGACATCATATAGCTGTATACCGTGTATGTGTGATGTGTGGACATCATATAGCTGTATACCGTGTATGTGTGATGTGTGGACATCATATAGCTGTATACCGTGTATGTGTGATGTGTGGACATCATATAGCTGTATACCGTGTATGTGTGATGTGTGGACATCATATAGCTGTATACCGTGTATGTGTGATGTGTGGACATCATATAGCTGTATACCGTGTATGTGTGATGTGTGGACATCATATAGCTGTATACCGTGTATGTGTGATGTGTGGACATCATATAGCTGTATACCGTGTATGTGTGATGTGTGGACATCATATAGCTGTATACCGTGTATGTGTAATGTGTGGACATCATATAGCTGTATACCGTGTATGTGTGATGTGTGGACATCATATAGCTGTATACCGTGTATGTGTAATGTGTGTATATACTATAGCTGTGTATATATATCCTGTATATAGTGTGTACATCATATAGCTGTATACTGTGTATGTGTAATGTGTGGACATCATATAGCTGTACACTGTGTGATGTGTGGACATCATATAGCTGTATGTATATACTGTATTGGGTGTATTACAGCCACAATTAGTGATTTGTCTGTTTTGTATCCAGTATCAGTGGAGCCATAGGGCATAGTTGGTGCGGTTTCTCCTTGTGCCCATGAGGGTTAGGGGGGTGATTGAGGCAGGAATTATTTTTTTAAGGTCTTTACATGCAGATTATCATAAAAATGATCTAATCTCATCATTCAATATTTATCTTTAAGGTGATTCTGGTCTCAGTTTAATCTATAGTTAGTTATTGTTGTTTAAAGTGAAAACAAAAGTTAACTAATAATAATTAGTTCGGCATCCGGGTTGTGATATTCGGTTGGAGTATTTTTGATTATATCGTCACATGATTTTACGCTTGAGCAAATCCTTATCCTCCCAACACAGTAATCACTACATCTTTCTGCTGCCACCTACACAGAGCTCCACTTCTAAGGTGACCGTCAGGGAGTGCAGCCTTTATATACAGTCTCGGTCCCCAGTAACATGACACGGGTGCCCCTGTACCTCCGCGCGGGCCACTGCGCTCGCTGCACTGGGATCCAGTGGCATCTTCCATGCCCGCATACCCACTGCAAAGGGTGCGTACATGGCGGCTCTGTCAGATTTAAAGGGCCAGCGCGCCGATAATTGGGGCTGGCCAGATGCTATTCTTTATAAATTCCCAGCGCCTTCCTGTCTTCCCTGCCAGATCTATGGACCTCATTGCCTTTGCCTATGAAAAAGCTCCCTAGCGATTCTTCTGCTCTCCAGCGCTCCTGTGTCTCCAGCGCTCCTGTGTCTCCAGCGCTCCTGCTCCTCAGTTCCCGTGTGCCTGTGTTCCCATTCCCATCTGCCTGGACCTTCCGTTGTTGACTTGGACTTGACGTTGCATCTCTGCTGCCTGCCTTGACCCTGTTCCTGGACCTGACCACGAGACTGTCTTCCACTATGGTACCTCGACCTCGGCTACCACTGCGGGCTAGTCGCACCTCTGGATGGGCTTGGTGGTACCCTGCCGCAGCAAGTCCGACCCCCTTTGCGGTTGGCTCTGGTGAAGACCAGGTGCCACTCAGACTCCGGTCCCAGGTGTCGGCTTGTACCACCTCCCGCGATGGTCCAGTGGATCCACGCATCCCGAATCCTGACAGTAGATCCGCCCATGGATCCCGCCGAGGTTCCGCTTCCAACTGGCTGATCTTACCACCTTCGTGGTCCAGCAGTCTCAACAGATTGCCACCCAAGGACAGCTACTTGGACAAGTCACCGCCGCCCTGCAGCAACTATTGGCTACTCAGCAACAGTGTCCAGTAACTGCGGTACCTCCTGTTACTATGGCTGTATTGTCTCCTGCTGAACCCAGGCTGCATCTATCCATGCCCTCCAAATATGACGGTGAGGCCAAGTTATGCAGGGGCTTCATTATTCAGTGCTCTCTACATATCGAACTCCTGCCTACGCAGTTCAACACAGAGTGGGCTACTATGCGGTTCGGTTCCGTATTCTGGCCTCTGAGTTTGCTTGGAATGAAGCAGCCCTGATTGCAACCTTGCCGTCTACTGTGTCATCTCTCTGGCCACTCGGATTGATATCCGCTTTGCTGAGTGTTCTGAGGAACAACGTCTGGAACAGCTGCAGACCAGGACCCGACGTTTTTCCCACTTGGCTTCTGTCTTTCAAAGTCCAAGGCTGTCACCTGCATTGTCTGCTACAGAGGAGCCAATGCAGGAGCTTGTCTGCCCCCCCCCCCCCTTCCAGAGCGTTCCAGGCGAAGACAGGAGAATCTCTGCCTTTATTGTGCAAGTCTGGAGCACTTTCTTGAGGCTTGTTCAGTTCTTGGGAGAAGCGTTCATAGGTGAGAGCAAGGTTTCCCCTCATCAGAATGTCCCGGTCCTTATCAGTTTTGGAAGAAGCAACCCAGTTCAAGTCTCAGCCTTCCTGGACTCTGGCTCCGCAGGGAATTTCGTGGATGCTGCCTTGGTCTCCCTGCATCACTTTCCTGTGGTACGCTTAGAGAAGCCGTTGGTTATTTCTTCCTTCAGTGGACAGATTCTCGATGACCCGGTCCACTACCGTACGGAGCCTCTGTCTCTGCAAATTGGGACATTGCACAAGGAGAGACTGTCATTTAATGTGATCCCCCGATCTACGTCTCCAGTGCTTTTGGGTCTTCCGTGGTTGCAGCAACACGCTCCAGTGCTCGACTGGCAGACTGGGGAAATCCTTCGTTGGGGAGCAGAATGCCACTCTCTCTGTCTCATGGCTCTCCATCCGGTTCCCTCCATGTCGTCTCCGGACTCCTCCAAGCAGTTGACAGGTCTTCCCGCTTCTTATAAGGACTTTGTGGATGTTTTCTCTGAGAAGGAAGCAGAGGTTCTGCCGCTGCACCATCCCTATGACTGCCCCATTTGCCTTCTGCCGGGTGCATCTCCTCCACGAGGTCAGGTATACCCGTTATCTGTGCCTGAAACTGCGGCTATGTCGGGCTACATCAAGGAGAATTTTCAGAAGGGATTCATCCGCAAGTCTTCTTCCCCTGCCGGTGCTGGATTCTTCTTTGTGGCCAAGAAGGATGGTTCCCTCCGCCCATGCAATGACTACCACGGCCTCAATAAAGTCACGGGGAAAAACAGTTACCCGTTGCCTTTCGTCACTGAACTTTTTGATCGAATTCGGGGTGCCAAGGTTTTCACCAAACTGGATCTGCGGGGGGCATTTAACCTCATCCGCCTCCGTGAATTCTATGAGTGGAAGACTGCCTTCAATACTTGTGACCGACATTTTGAGTATCTTGTAATGCCCTTTGGACTCTGAAATGCACCAGCAGTGTATCTTCCGGGAGTTGACTTACATTTGTGTCGTTGTCTACTTGGACGATATTCTGGTGTTTTCTCCTGACCTGCAGTCTCATCAGGTCCACGTCCGGCAAGTTCTGAGGCACCTAAGGGCCAAGCGCTTGTATGCTAAGCTCGAGAAATGCTGTTTCATCAAGGTAGCCTTACGTTTTTGGGATGCATCATTTCTGACAAAGGGCTACAGATGGATCCTGCCAAGCTGTCTGCCGTGCTTCAGTGGCCTCGCCCATTGGGCCTATGTGCTATACAGAGATTTCTGGGTTGCGCCAATTTATTCCACATTTTTCCTCTCTTTTATCTCTTATTGATTTAGTTCCGTGCAGCTGAGAAAAACGTCAAAGCTGATGCCCTCTCTCATGCCTCTGATGTTGTTGGGGAAGAACCAACTCCTCGTCATATCATTCCTCCGGAACTTCTGGTTGTTGCTGCTCCTGTGGACCTACGGAAGCTTCCTCCTGGCAAGATCTATGTCCGACCAGAAGAGGATACTAACTTTGTAATCTTCCTCCGGTAATATAGTCATCTGTCACGGGTGCCCCTGCGACCCTTGGACCTCCATGTGGGCCACTGTGCGACTCACCTTGCCGGGATCCACCGGTGGCTCCCTGCGCATGTCCCTGCCGCATAGGGCGCTTGTGTGTGTGTCAGCGTGCTGATAATTGGCGCTGGCCAGATGCCATTCTTTATAAATTCCCAGCACCTTACTGTCTTCCCTGCTGGATCTTTGTGCCTCACAGTCTTTGAAAAAGCTCCTTAGCAATTCTCCTGCGTTCCTGTGTATTCTGCATTCCTGCTCCCGTGTGTTCCTGCTCCTGAGATCCTGTGTCCTGTGTTCCCATTACCCTCTGCCTGGACCTCCCGTTGCTGACCCCGGATTGGACTTGACGTTGCTTCTCTGCCGCCTGCCCTGACCTTGTGCCCGGACCTGACCACAAGACTGTGTTCCACTGAGGTACCTTTTCCTCGGCTGCCACCGCGGGCTAGTCGCACCTGTGAAACGACCTGGTGGTACCCTGCTGTAGCAAGTCCAACCCGCTTTGCGGCTGGCTCTGGTGAAGACCAGGTGCCACGTAGACTCCGGTCCCAGGTGACGGCTAGTACCACCTCCCACGGTGGTCCAGTGGATCCACGCATCCCGAATCCTGACATATGTCGCACATGTATAAACGGTCCCCACCCCTAGTAACACCCACATATATAAACGGTCCCTACCCCTAGTAACGAACACATGTACTCGGTCCCTACCCCTAGTAACGAACACATGTACTCGGTCCCCAACCCTAGTAACGAACAAATGTACTAGGTCCCCACCTCTAGTAACGAACACATGTACTCAGTCCCCACCCCCAGCAATGAACACATGTACTCGGTCCCCACCCTTAGTAACGCACACATGTACTCAGGGGGCCCCCCTGAGTACATATTACTTATTTTTCCCTTGCTCTGCCATAGACTAAAGTCTTTTGGATACCTCCCGGTTCAAGCAGCTTCCGGTTCAGAGAAAAGCCGGGAAGCCGGGCCCATAAAGTAATCCATCCCTCTATCAGACGAATGGAGAGACCCAGAGAGAAAGTTTATTCCAAAAAAATGGAAAGGAAACTTTTGATGCTCAAGAGCCTAAACTATGGGACTCGTGTCAGAAAATCGATGTTCATGTCACAACGGTGGTAACGAAAACAGACCTTCCTTTTTGAGGACACGGCTCAGCTTTGTGATGCCATGGACAGGAAATACGATTGTTTGCTTGGGAGACTTCAATGTCGAACCCGAAATCCTAGAATGAAATCCACATCCATAGTTAGAACTCTGCTGCTCCGGTCAAAGGGAATTAGAATCTCACATCTTAGAACATACGACTAGAGAAGCTAACGCTGGAGAATATGCCGCTACTCTGTTCCACCACCCACTTCCCTGCCTTTCATGGAATGTATTCGTATTTAGTAACTGGATGCTCTATTGGACGAAGCAGCCGATTTAAGGAAGGGAAAATGTGGTGAACATTTTTCTAATGTACTTCATTAAATTCTGCTCCTCCCTCCCATGTACAGAGTATGTCTATGGAGGCTGCAGGTGCTCACATCTAATCTTTCTGTGTTTGGTTACACAGCTCTGAGAAGGGAGGATTAAGCCCTTCACTTTAAGCTCATAGTATCATAGCATACTACAGCCAGGGAGAGAGCAGGAAGGGTTAACACTCACTCACAGTTGTCTAAACAACAGGAGAATAGAGAGACCCTTCATAGTGCAACTAAGGGGCACATTTCAGTCTGTTTCTTTAGAAACTATGGACCTCCAATCGTGGTCTTTGTTAATATATTCCCATTTTTGTTGTTTTGCAGACTGCTCACCATGCCTAAATGCATTATCAACCAATGCTGCAGCGAAACTGGGAAAAAGGGGCAGTCACCGCATATAATTATGCATCCTTTCCCCCCTGACCTTACCAGAATATATCAATGGCTCTTCCATACAGGCCAACAATTCTCCGACATAGACCAACTGGCCAATAGGATAAAAGCTGAAAATAAAAACAAAAAATACAGATTGTGCTCAGAACATTTCTCAAGAGACTCCTATATTATGAACGTCACATCCAGAACCCTACGACGGGAAGCGGTGCCAACAATTTTCCCTCGAGTGAAAGAAGGGGAGGTTCTAATAGATGAATCGCTAAAAAAAAGAGTCTACAAGAGGAAGAGAATCATTGAGGAAGTTCAGGTTCCATGTCCAGAACCCGGACCTGAGGATGATCCATCTGTGAGATTATGTGAAATGTCGACAAAAAATAGGTACAATTCCTTTGTATCATTTCCTAAGTCAACATCACAAGTTGTGGACAATCCTGCTCTAGGTATCCAGTATTCTCATACCGGGCCTTCAGCTCCACCTCAGCTCTTATCTTCTCCAAATCCCACCGAGATGGAATTACAACAGAATAAAAGACCAAATCTTAGTAATATAAGAATTGATGAAAGAAAAACTAACCAGAGAGACTTTTTAACGTGCATTGAACCTCGCTCTATGAGAGCGGAACCGCTACCGGATATCTCTCGCTCTCTGAAAGCAGAACCACCACCAGATATTGACTATGGAACTATTACAACCCATCAATTACCTCAAGAGTTTGAAGAAACAGTTGTCAAAATTGAAGAAACAACATCTGACCCAACAGACTTTTTAATGGGCATTCAACCTCACAGTCTGAAAGCAGAACCGGCACCAGATATCGTCTACAGAAATATTACAACCCATCAATTAACTGAAGCCTTCGAAGATACAATTGTTAAAATTGAAGAAACAACATCTGACCCAAGAGATTTTTTAATGTGCATTGAACCTCGCTCTACGGAAGCAGAACCGGCACCAGATATCTCTCGCTCTCTGAAATCAGAACCAGCACCAGATACTGACTATGGAAATATTACGACCCATCAATTGCCTAAAGAGATTGAGAACAGATTATCAATTTTAGACAAAAGTGTTATAAAAGAGGAAATTAGGGACACAGATTATGCACCCGGTGAGAAGACGTTTGGTGAGTTTCTCGAAGAAACGAAGCGGCGACCATCTCTATTAGACATTCGGCCGAATTTAGAACAACTCAAACCACATCGAAACTTGATCATTTCTGAATCGTCTTTAGATCAGCTGTTACTAAAAGTGAGATGTTTAGACTCCACGGGATGTTCAAGTCTTGTAGAAACTTTTGAAAAAACTTTTGATGGCAGTTACTGCAGAATTAGGGGAAAGTGCTCTGCAGGACATAGCTTCACCATGGATCTGCTTCTGGAAACCTCCCGATAGCTTCTGCCATACTGGTCAGTGGTCGGAATTATTGAGTTCTTGAATATCGTTGGTTTATTACCATTACCAAACACTCTCTTCCTCGTTTCAGTAATTGATGTTGCATGGAAGAAACAACAAAGTAATATCGTTCTCCGTAAAAAGAAAATAAAAAAAAACATTTCTAAAGATGGACACTACGATGGCCCAGGTCATACCACCAAGTGATGCATTGATGGGATTGACAAGTGAAGTTGTACAATGCAGTCGGTGGCCTCATCTGTAGAGATGGGACGTTTGGATTGTATGTACGAATGGTCAAAAATATTTGGGAAAGGGCTTAACATTCAAGTGTGAACTGCAGATCGGCGGGTAAGAAGAATAATGCGCCAAGAGTAAGACGCCAGTATGACGTCTGTCATTACGACAAGTCTATCCACAACAAAATAACTTGGGGAAGCAAAAGAGAAGATAGAATAGACAGGACACATTTCCACTTCGGGTGGTGCCTCCAAACTTGTGAGGATAATGTGAAACGTCTGTGCTTTCCAAACCACATTACTAATGACCTCTACACCGAATCGGCTCATGGACCTTGGGGAAATGAGTATAATGGAAAAAATGACCAATTGTTTTACAAATTGTACAAAAAAAACCAACAAGTTCTCAACGACTCGCCAAGTTAATTGGGAATTCCCGCAGTAGTTCCCTTAAAAGCTTCAGTACCTGAAGTACAGGGCTGAAATAATCTCTAATTTTAATAATGGCAGCAAGTATAACAAAAGAGAACAATACAAAAGTATTTGGCGCATAAACAACAACGTTAGTAATTAAAAAATGAGTGAACCTGACGTTGGCCTTTGGGGGTACAGGCCCACTCATATCTATTAGTTATCTCCCAAAGGAAGTAAGTGATGGATTGTGCGCGATGTGTACAAAAAAATTGACAGTGTAGGAAATAAATTTACCACCAGGATAACGGATTGTAAACTAAGCACACAGACATACTGGTTTGAGCCCCCTCTAGCAGGATCTGCTCTTCTTTTAGCTTCTATCTCTTGTTTTTAAGAATAAAAAGGTTTTAAAAATTATGCAAATGAACCTACGGGCTCCAGCCTCCATTAACACTTATGGAGCTCAGAGCTCCTCAGGCTCATTTGCATAATTTAACCCATAAAAAAAACCCATAATTTGGTTAGTGGTTATTGTTTAACTAAAGTTTGTTGCAGATAGTGGCCTAACTTCTCTCGAAAATACTTTATAGAAAACCAATAAAATTGGATTTATTTTGTAAGAGATGTTGACTCTACAATTTTGTGTGATTTAAATAAAAACCAACGCGTCTAACGTATAGAGGGATATTTACACCAAAGGGCGCAATGTACAAGTATCTGAGATGATGATATCGTTATCATAATTAACAGAGTCTTTTCCCCACAATTGAAATAAAAAAAGGGAAAATTTTACTCTGACCGGAACTCCAAAGATTCTTTACACCTTTTTTTTTTACAATCCAGTGTCCAGCAAGTCCGTTGTTTGGTGGTTGATTTCTCTCCCAAAGATTAGCACAACTCCACAGAACCTCCGATAAAAATGGGCCACCGTTCAGACCAACACCATCACGTTTTAATCCTCATTTGTTGCCATTGTTCCTTGGGAATAAGTAGTCTTTCCATCAGGCCTTTTACACCTTTCACGCAGTTACACGACCATATGAAAATGGCCGTAAGCTAACAGTACCGTACCGTTTTTTACGGGTTACATACGTCCTCATTCATTTTAATGGACAATACGTCCATCCATTTATATATTGCCATTGTTAACACTGTACCGTATACCGGCCGCACAAAAATAAAGAACATGTCCTATTTTCTCCCGTATTTCAGTTCTGTATGCCCTTAGAAGTCTATGGAGACTTATAAATATGGGCTAAATAAGGCCCATGCGAGTGTCATGCGATGAACTCAGCATGTCAGTTCAGTTCCGGTTTGCAGCTTTCGGGCCATGCGACCCGAGCAGCACGCGTTGTGAGTTCAAGTGCTGCATACGGATGAAAAACACCACATATATTTAAGGTCTCCTAAGATACGGAAATACAGGCTATGCTCACCCGGCCTAACGTTGGCGCACGGGAGAAGGGGGTGAGTGCTGTATCCTATGCAGTATCGCCAGCTACTATCTTTTTATGGCTCGGAACAGTGAGCACGTGTTGTGCTCGCCGTAGCCGTCCATGGGGGACATATGTACAGCCGCAAGCCTGCAGCTGTACATATGACCCCCAGCCATAAGTAGAACCGTGCGGCTCTATTCTCTATGGAGGGACGAGCAGCGCTCACCTTTCCTCCTCTCCAGCACGCCCAATGTATGCCTGCCTGACCATAGCCAGGTGGGCACATGTTCATGTGAATGCAGCCTTACACTGACCCGTAGGGGGTGATTTATCAGAATTGTCTGGAGGAAAAATTACCTTTCATTTTATAAACGGGTGTGGGAAAATGAAAGCTATGCTCTAAATCGGGACCACGGTGGGAAGGTCGTAAGTGGAAATACAATCCGGTCCGATCCAACAGGAGACATAGAGGCACAAATTACATCATAACTACTGCTGCTGCTGATTGGAATGTCTTGACACACACAAACTGGAAGGTAGTAAACTTGAACACACAATTTCCCAATAAGGCACTTTAAAAAAGACCCGTAATATTAAACAGAGTTATTAACTCTACCAAAACATCCCCACAAGAACAAAAGGCAATGAGGCTTCCTGTTGGGTGTAAAAAGGTCACAGCTATTTATTTTAACATTTTAACAAAACTCCAAAAATTAAACTGCAATGTTATGATGTTCATTCCTGGTGCCAAACTGCAGCTGCCGAAGCCGTTTGCTCGGCCGGACTCCCGGCCAACACTGCGTCTTCCGGGCAAATCTCGTTCAAATCTCCACATCTCCACCAGTCTCTTCCTTTTTACCGCCAGCTGTGACGTCGCAGTATGTAATACAAAAAGAGTTATCAAAAACACAAAACAAGTAACCGTAGGGAGGGAGGGACAGCTTCACCGGTGGCGCGGGCAAGAGGAAGCAGCACGCCCAGGCGCCCAGCTTATAAACCCAAGGGGAGGGGAAACCACAGGGAGGGGTAGGAGAACCCAACAACAGAGCACTACACCCCTTAAAGTGCAAACGCCACAATAACACTTAAGTGCAACTCCTGGACACCCCCAGTCAGAGGGCACCCTCCATAGTCAGTCGGGGGTACCCTGCAGGAGCGCCAATGTTTACCACTGCTGGCTATGATAGAAAGGTGTCAGGACACACAGGACATGGCAGCTCGCTGTGTATGGGAGGGTGTAGTCACAGAGGGGTCAGAGCGCCCATGCTGACCCCTGACCACTGCTGGTTATGATAGAAAGGTGTCAGGACACACAGAACATGGCAGCTCGCTGTGTATGGGGGGGTGTAGTCATAGAGGGGTCAGAGCGCCCATGCTGACCCCTGACCACTGCTGGCTATGATAGAAAGGTGTCAGGACACACAGAACATGGCAGCTCCCTGTGTATGGGGGGGTGTAGTCATAGAGGGGTCAGAGCGCCCATGCTGACCCCTGACCACTGCTGGCTATGATAGAAAGGTGTCAGGACACACAGGACATGGCAGCTCGCTGTGTATGGGGGGTGTAGTCACAGAGGGGTCAGAGCGCCCATGCTGACCCCTGACCACTGCTGGCTATGATAGAAAGGTGTCAGGACACACAGGACATGGCAGCTCGCTGTGTATGGGGGGTGTAGTCACAGAGGGGTCAGAGTGCCCATGCTGACCCCTGACCACTGCTGGCTATGATAGAAAGGTGTCAGGACACACAGGACATGGCAGCTCGCTGTGTATGGGGGTGTAGTCACAGAGGGGTCAGAGCACCCATGCTGACCCCTGACCACTGCTGGCTATGATAGAAAGGTGTCAGGACACACAGGACATGGCAGCTCGCTGTGTATGGGGGGTGTAGTCACAGAGGGGTCAGAGCACCCATGCTGACCCCTGACCACTGCTGGCTATGATAGAAAGGTGTCAGGACACACAGGACATGGCAGCTCGCTGTGTACGGGGGGTGTAGTCACAGAGAGGTCAGAGCACCCATGCTGACCCCTGACCACTGCTGGCTATGATAGAAAGGTGTCAGGACACAGGACATGGCAGCTCGCTGTGTATGGGGGTGTAGTCACAGAGGGGTCAGAGCACCCATGCTGACCCCTGACCACTGCTGGCTATGATAGAAAGGTGTCAGGACACACAGGACATGGCAGCTCACTGTGTATGGGGGGTGTAGTCACAGAGGGGTCAGAGTGCCCATGCTGACCCCTGACCACTGCTGGCTATGATAGAAAGGTGTCAGGACACACAGGACATGGCAGCTCGCTGTGTATGGGGGGTGTAGTCACAGAGGGGTCAGAGCCCCCATGATGACCCCTGACCACTGCTGGCTATGATAGAAAGGTGTCAGGACACACAGGACATGGCAGCTCACTGTGTATGTAGGGTGTAGTCACAGAGGGGTCAGAGCACCCATCCAGACCACTGCCCCCGCAGCCTCTCTCTCGCCCCCTCCTGGTGTGGGCAGAGAACAGGCAGCAGCTGCACTTCCTGTGTCCGGAGCTCCTCCTCTGGCCCCGCCTCTGCTTCCTGTCACATGATCACAAGTTCCTTATGGAGTGTAGCATGTAGCCATCACTCTACAGACACTGGGGAGATGATGTCCTGTATTCTCCAGGTACCAGCACCAGAGGTGAGTGCATTACACTGTGTATATACTGTATATAGTGTGTACATTATATAGCTGTATACTGTGTATGTGTAATGTGTGGACATCGTATAGCTGTATACTGTGTATGTGTAATGTGTGGACATCGTATAGCTGTATACTGTGTATGTGGAATGTGTGGACATCGTATAGCTGTATACTGTGTATGTGGAATGTGTGGACATCGTATAGCTGTATACTGTGTATGTGGAATGTGTGGACATCGTATAGCTGTATACTGTGTATGTGGAATGTGTGGACATCGTATAGCTGTATACTGTGTATGTGGAATGTGTGGACATCGTATAGCTGTATACTGTGTATGTGGAATGTGTGGACATCGTATAGCTGTATACTGTGTATGTGGAATGTGTGGACATCGTATAGCTGTATACTGTGTATGTGGAATGTGTGGACATCGTATAGCTGTATACTGTGTATGTGGAATGTGTGGACATCGTATAGCTGTATACTGTGTATGTGGAATGTGTGGACATCGTATAGCTGTATACTGTGTATGTGGAATGTGTGGACATCGTATAGCTGTATACTGTGTATGTGGAATGTGTGGACATCGTATAGCTGTATACTGTGTATGTGGAATGTGTGGACATCGTATAGCTGTATACTGTGTATGTGGAATGTGTGGACATCGTATAGCTGTATACTGTGTATGTGGAATGTGTGGACATCGTATAGCTGTATACTGTGTATGTGGAATGTGTGGACATCGTATAGCTGTATACTGTGTATGTGGAATGTGTGGACATCGTATAGCTGTATACTGTGTATGTGGAATGTGTGGACATCGTATAGCTGTATACTGTGTATGTGGAATGTGTGGACATCGTATAGCTGTATACTGTGTATGTGGAATGTGTGGACATCGTATAGCTGTATACTGTGTATGTGGAATGTGTGGACATCGTATAGCTGTATACTGTGTATGTGGAATGTGTGGACATCGTATAGCTGTATACTGTGTATGTGGAATGTGTGGACATCGTATAGCTGTATACTGTGTATGTGGAATGTGTGTATATACTATAGCTGTATACTGTGTATGTGGAATGTGTGGACATCATATAGCTGTATACTGTGTATGTGGAATGTGTGGACATCATATAGCTGTATACTGTGTATGTGGAATGTGTGGACATCTTATAGTATGTATAGTAGCTATAAACTGAGGCTGCATTGGAATATAAGAGATAGTATATAATCGGCCTAATATTTGTGCTACTAAAGAGGACCTGTCGCCAGGGTTACAAGTCCTCCCCATATCACCTAAAATTAGCTGCCAGTGGGGCCCTGTACCTCAATTACAGACATCTTTGATATGCAAATTAGCTTTTCTGACTCACCTCTGGCATCTGTGACTCTTCTCTGTCTCAGGCTGGCAGTCAGCCACGCCCCATTATTGTGACTGACAGCTCTGTGTCTCTTTTTATCTCTGCTCTGTATCTTTGTACTTGGGGACTGTCTGCTAATATTCAACTACAGACATATACAGATGGAAAATATTGTATCAATCTTTTTACATGGTGCCTTGTGTCTCATTCATGACATGTGACCAGTGACATCATCCAGGTCCTTTAGTCTTTTAATAAAAGCAAACTGTACATTATGTTTGTGATTACATGAGAACACAGCAGCCTCCATGGAGGATGAGGAGGAGTAGAAGTCCATGGAGGCTGCTGTGACTTCATGTGGTCAGATACATGCATGGGGTACAGTTTGCTAAACTACCTGAGATGATGTCACTGTGTTCACATGACATAAACCGTGACCAGTAAGGAGGCATAAAGCATGGGGAGGAGTAGATAGGAGGGACCAGTTGAGCAGAAAAGGTGATTTATGTGGATGTATGCAAAAAAAATTTTAACTAAAAGAAGCATTTGAAAATCACACACCACAAGGGGAAAGGTGAATGGGATAAATGGGAATGGGATTGGAGGAAAAGGGGGGGGGGCACACACGATGAGGCCAAGGGAACACTAACTATAATTTTTACTAAAATGGTTATTACAGTGCTGGTACTTCAGCTCAGCCTGCAGACAGGAATAAATATGTGACAGCACAGGTCTCTTCCATGATTAAAGAGAAGGGAGGGGGAACCTGTCTCGTCAGCCCAGCACCAAACCCTGTACAGGAAGCTGCTGTGTGGGCGGGGCTGTCACTGTGCAGCAAAGCCTGAACCTTGGTACTCGAGACAAAGCAGCTTTCCTGAAGGGACCGTTCAGCAGGTAATGCAGGTGAATAACTGGCTGGCTGCTGGCAGGGACCCTGCTTGACCTCACTTCGGGGCACTGGACATAGTCAGCTGGTTATTCACAATTTTATCTTCTCTTCTGTCAGTTCTCTCTGCGTCTGTTCAATGTAGAAAGAGCTGGCAGCTGACCACCCTGCCCGGGCCCCTCTCTATGCGGGCCCCATAGCAGATGCTACAGAGTAGATCCGCCACTGTTTCACATTTGAGCATCTCTGACCAGACACCTATGAATTTTTTGTATTCATACATAGTCCACCAATCGTGGTCTTTGTTAATATATTCCTGTTTTTGTTGTTTTTCAGACTGCACGCCATGCCTAATTGCATCATCAACCAATGCAGCAGTAAAACTGGGAAAAAGGGGCAGTCACCGCATATAATTCTGCATCCTTTTCCCAAAGACCTTATCAGAATATATCGATGGCTCTTCCATACAGGCCAACAATTCTCCGACATAGACCAACTGGCCAATAGGATAAAAGCTGAAAATAAAACCCAAAAATTCCGATTGTGCTCAGAACATTTCTCAGGAGACTCCTACCTTTGGAACGCCACTACCAGAAACCTACGACGGGAAGCGGTGCCAACAATTTTTCCTCCGGTGGAAGAAGGGGAGGTTCTAATAGAAGAATCGCTAAAGAAAAAAGTCTACAAGAGGAAGAGGATCGTTGAGGAAGTTCAGGTTCCATGTCCAGAACCCGGACCTGAGGATGATCCATCTGTGAGATTATGTAAAATGTCAACAAAAACAGGGAACGATTCCTTCATAACGTTCTCTAAGTCAACATCACAAGTTGTGGACAATCCTGCTCTAGGTGTCCAGTATTCTCATACCGGGCCTTCAGCTCCACCTCCGCTCTTATCTTCTCCAAATCCCAAGGAGATGGAATTACAACAGAATAAAAGACCAAATCTAAGTAATGTTACAACATCTGACCCAAGAGATTTTTTAACGTGCATTGAACCTCGTTCTACGAAAGCAGAACCACCACCGGATATCTCTCGCTCTCTGAAAGTGGAACCACCACCAGATATTGACTATGGAAATATTACAACCCATCAATTACCTCGAGAGTTTGAAGAAACAGTTGTTAAAATTGAAGAAACAACATCTGACCCAAGAGATTTTCTAATGTGCATTGAACCTCGCTCTACGAAAACAGAGCCACCACCAGATATCTCTCACCCTACGGAAGCAGAACCACCACCAGATATCTCTCACTCTACGGAAGCAGAACCACCTCCAGATATCTCTCACTCTATGAAATCAGAACCACCACCAGATATCTCTCACTCTACGGAAGCAGAGCCACCACCAGATATCTCTCACTCTCTGAAATCAGAACCACCACCAGATATCTCTCACTCTACGGAAGCAGAACCACCTCCAGATATCTCTCACTCTATGAAATCAGAACCACCACCAGATATCTCTCACTCTACGGAAGCAGAGCCACCACCAGATATCTCTCACTCTCTGAAATCAGAACCACCACCAGATATCTCTCACTCTACGGAAGCAGAACCACCACTGGATATCTCTTGCTCTCTGAAAGCAGAACCGGCACCAGATATCTCTCGCTCTCTGAGAGCAGAACCAGCACCAGACACTGACTATGGAAATATTACAACCCATCAATTACCTAAAGAGATTGAGAACAGATTATCAATTTTAGACAAAAGTGTTATAAAAGAGGAAATTAGTGACACGGATTATGCACCCGGTGAGAAGACGTTTGGAGAGTTTCTCGAAGAAACGAAGCGGCAACCAACTCTATTAGACATCCGGCCGAATGAAGAACAACACAAACCACATGGAACGTTGCTTATTTTTGAATCGTCTTTGGATCAGCTGTTACTAAAAGTGAAATGTTTGGACTCCACGGGATGTTCAAGTCTCGTAGAAACTTTTGAAAAAGCTTTTGAAGGCGGTTACTGTAGAATTCGGGGAAAGTGCTCTGCAGGACATCGCTTCACCATGGATCTGCTTCTCCCGTACTGATCAGTGGTCGGAATGTTCCGAGATGGAAAGAATTCTTGGATATTGTTGGTTTATTACCGAACGGCAATTGATGTTGGATGGAAGAAATAACATTGTAACTTCGCAATGGATGGACGATATGATAGTCCCAAGTCATAGCGCCAGGTCCTGTATACATACAGTGGTGGGAGGAGTCAGTGGGGAAATAATCGACAATAAAGTGAGGCACCCGGCTACGGTTCCCCATCTGTGGCCATCAATCAGCAGAGGATAGAGCCGTTTCCTTAAGAATTTATGAAAAAAATATGTTGCATTTTGTAGTTGATTTGTCTGAGACTCTTACAATACAGACAGGCCCCGGGTTACATACAAGATAGGTTCCATAAGTTGAATTTGTATGTAAGTCGAAACTATATTTTTTATCATTGTAGATCTAGATGAGAAAAATGCTTTTGCCCCCCGTTACAATCAGAATTTCAACATTTTTTGCTGTAATTGGACCAAGGATTATCCAAAAAAACTTAATAACTGACACATTACAGCTGATTATTGCAGTCTGGGACTATAGTAAAGCACCAGAGACTTCACCAGAGGTCAGAGGGGGCAGGGGGGTCCGTCTGTAACTAGGGGTCGTCTGTAAGTTGGGTGTCCATAAGTAAGGGACCGCCTGTACAATAGAAGTTCATTATTCCTGAGGAAATTGCTTTGAGCATAGATCACATAAATGTAGAGACAAATAACTAATATCGATAATATTCACATTCTGCACTCAGACATTGATGGGGATTGTATTTCCCTTGGGGGAGTTTGCTGTTGGTTTTGCTATTATAGGTGGTCCCCGTACTTAAAAACATCCAACTTACAGACGACCCCTAGTTACAAAAGAAAGTCTGGAAATTAGTAATTTCCTGTACTTTAGCCTTAGGCTACAATAATCAGCTATAACAGTTATCAGAGGCGTCTGTAATGAAGATTTATTGTTACTCCTGGTTCTTATGACGACCCAACAATTTTTAAATCCAATTGTCACAAAGACCAAAAAAAATTTTGTCTGGAGCTACAATGATAAAATATACAGTTCCGACTTACATACAAATTCAACTAGAGAACAAACCTAGAGAACCTGTCCTGTACATAACCTGGGGGCCGCCTGTATTACTTTTTGGTAATGTTGCTGATTGTTTAGTACAATCGTTTTCGGGATAAACGAGTCCTGAGAGAAGCGATCACGTAATCGGTAGTAATTATATGTGATGACTCCCAAAGACTGAAATGCGGTTGTTGAAATTTATGTATTTAAAGTGAGATACAAACTATTCATTTCTGAAAAAGACATTTGAGTGTCAAAGGTTTTATTTAGCTTTTTGTTATTAAAAAAATCTATATTTATACATAATTTTTTTTTAGTTGTGTTAAATAAAAAGTTAGTGGCCTAAATTCTCGTGGAAGGGTCACCTTATATACTTTATAGTAAACCAAATGAAATTGGATTTATTTTATAAGATTTGTTCATTTTCTTGTGATTTAAAATAAAAAAAAGGAGACTTACAGGGACAGATCAGTCTATCTGTTTAACCCCTTAAAGGGAACCTGTCATCACAGAGGGAGTTTTTTGGTGACGACAGGTTCCAAAAAGGCATTTAATGATCAAGAAAAATCTTTGTTTTGGTCAGTCCGGAAATCCTTTAAAGGACATCTGCCACCAGGATGAAAGAGTGTATGCAAATGAGCCTGAGGGTCCTCCAGTAAGGCCTATGGAGCCCCTCAGGCTCATTTGCATTGAGTCCTTCCTCTAGATGCCCTTTAATTTCTTCCCAATCCTTCATATTATCTTACCTGGCTCCCTACCAGAATCTTGTCTTCTCAATCACATCCTTCCTTCAGAATCTCTTCTCTATAAATCAGCCGCCTCCCACATCCTGTCTCTTCCTCCCTCCCCTGCTTACATCGGCTCAGCACAGCAAGCAATTCTGGTGCTTTCGGGGTGAGCTCCCTCCCTATGCACATCACATACAACCATTATAATGACTGTCAGCTTCATAAAACATCAACCATTCGAGAACCCACTATTTGTCCTGAAAAGACCCAGAGGGAGGGGTTCAGAGGGAGCAGTGAGCTGGAGAAGGGAGGGGTTCGGAGGGAGCAGTTAGCTGGAGAAGGGAGGGGTTCGGAGGGAGCAGTGAGCTGGAGAAGGGAGGGGTTCGGAGGGAGCAGTGAGCTGGAGAAGGGATGAGGGAGCAGTGAGCTGGAGAAGGGAGGGGTTCGGAGGGAGCAGTGAGCTGGAGAAGGGAGGGGTTCGGAGGGAGCAGTGAGCTGGAGAAGGGAGGGGGGATGAGGGAGCAGTGAGCTGGAGAAGGGAGGGGGGATGAGGGAGCAGTGAGCTGGAGAAGGGAGGGGGGATGAGGGAGCAGTGAGCTGGAGAATGAAGGGGGGATGAGGGAGCAGTGAGCTGGAGAATGAAGGGGGGATGAGGGAGGAAATGAAGGAATGACTCAAAGACACAAGGACTTGATGCATTGAAGCTGATGTCCATGATACCAGCTGGAGTTTTCTGGCAGGGAGACAATTTTACTTCTATAATTTACTGGAACCTGGAAAGTCAATTATAAAAGCAGAATTGGAATCGGTAATATAAAGGTTATTGGAACCGGTCATCAGATGGAAATAACAACTTATAGTTATACTCAACATGCTTGAAATCTGTTTTGTCTGAGCCTTCCTGTATAGTCCATAGTAAGGAGGGAGCAACCAGGAAGACAAAGACCGGAGATCAAAATGAGAGAACAACACAACACACATTGCGTGTCCTATTCTAATATATACAACATGAGTAATATAGCCGTATCTTAAAGGGGGACCCCCACAGATCACGAAAACGAGGGGTCGGATGGGGTTCCAGTTACTTCAGTCGGACCCTTCGTTGCTCCAGGAGAGTAATTGAGCAGACGTCCCCACAGTCAGGGGGGAGGGGTCCGGGGTACAGCAGTCAGGGGGGGGGGGTCCGGGGTACAGCAGTCAAGCGTTCACCAACCCTCCAGGCAGCTTTGTCATGAAAACTCCTCCTACAGCTTTGCGATGAACCGATTCCTGCCCTGCCTCCCGCGCCTCCCTGTCCTCTGTGCTCTTGTGAAATAGTTTATTCTCTCCTCTCTGGCCCTGTGCGTATCTGTAGGTAGAAACGCGTGGTGCGCATGTGCAGCTGACTGTGCAGTTCCCTCTGGATAGGGAGGCATATTGCAGATGTGTGTGTCATGGCTGAGACAGCAGAGGTGAGAATGTCATTTGTAATATGCATCTCATGGATCTCATCATCTCTCATCTCTCTTTCTATGTGTCAGATACTAGTGAATGTTCAGAAGGTAAATGAAAGTGTAGAAAACCCTGTACCCTAATAATCTAAACACATTGTCAGCACACAGCATCTCACAGCACTGGAGGGATCATGAAGTGTCTGCTCAGAGAGTCCCCGCTCATACTCTGGAATCTTACACTGACCATCACTGAGTGATATGAGCTAAAACAGCCATAACACTGAGTAACATTGTAAAGTAAGGGGTTATACATGATCTTTATTGTGTAAACATCACTAGAGGATCAAAATCTGAGAATTCTCTTTTTTATGGGCAAATCCCTGTAATAAAATATCTTTCTTCCTTACGTCTGATGTTTTGCGCTTTTCTTGGAGAAAGTGAGTCCTTGTACATGATATAGAGATGAAGCGGATGAGCGCCACCACCAGGACAATCAGGAGCGGTTTCTGGTCTGTGTCACATTGATCGACTAAAAAAGACTTTAAAGGTAGAATTATTTGTGCCATCTTCAATTTCTGTGGGATATTACACAGAAGAATAACTGGATATTGATAAGGTCCTGACACCATTATTTGACCAATGTCCTTATGGGGGGGTGTCCTTCTCCGCTGCACATTGTTAGGACCTCTCATCATGCGGACGTGTAGAGGTTATGTGCAGCACTTTTCCTTCTCCCCTGAACTCTTATGTAGATGTCCTTTGTTAATCTCCATTGTTTATCCAAAAAGTGGAAATTATTCCTATTAGTTATAGGAAGTCCCACCAACAAATACATCTGTAGATACGGCTTTGCTTATTTTCTTGTCTCTATTGGAAGGAGATTCCCTCCCATGGGTATAATTCCCAGAATCCACCAGCAGGACAGATGAAAGGTTTTATCTATTGGATATACAAAAATCTTCCACAATATTTTTTTTATAAAAGGTAAATGCCAGGATGGAGGAGTATCCGAGAGGACTCCAGAGAGTGTGACAAGTCGGCTTCATGTCAGCTCCTTCCACCACTGGATGTACAATTAGTCTGATTTTTGAGGAGGTGAAAAGCTCTTTATTTTATAACCAGAGATAATTCTACTACCTACCTCCATGACTATAGATGTATCTCCAGCCATGAGCACTAGGAGAACTAAGTACATTCTCTGAGTATAATGAAGAAGTGAATTATATAATGATACAAGAGATTTACCTAAAACATGATCCTCACCAATATAATGTAAGATCCTGATCCCGTGCTCATAAACCTTGTACATTTATATTTTTCTGTCATATTTTAGGAAATGTTTCAAGATCCAGGTCAGAGCACAAAAACTTTATTATATGTAAAAGGTCATATTTATACCTGAGCCGCTGCTCCACATATTACACCTAGTGTCACCCTGTCCAGGGGTGGATAAGACTGCCCTGGGCTGTAGGAATATTATTATTGCCCCTAAAAGTCTGGAATCACTTCCTACATCTGGTACTAGAATCAGCTTCTTGGGGAATGGAGGATGTGTCCCTTCTGCTGCTTTCAGTATGCAGTTTCAGGACCTTTGTAGAACCTTCAAAGGTCCTAAATGGCTCTTGTCTACATGTGTATTGAGAGCAGGAACATATGGGCAAAAATTTCAATGAGAAGGTCCTTCTCAGTATAAAATTTGGTGAGTGGTTTAAGTGCCCATGTGCCCCCTAGAAGGCTTGGGCCCCGGGCTACTGCCCAAACCGCCTGTATTGTAATCCACTAATGACCCTGCCCCCTTTATGAATGTTAAGGGACACCTCCGGGACGATCCTCTCTCGTTTAAATATATGAAACAGTAGAGAGAAACTCGGTGAAGATCAGATATGAATAAAGGATTACGGCAGCACAGACAGGAATTACATGGACATAATGGGGCTTATTTACTAAGGGTCGCGCTGACCCTCCGGCGGGTTTCGGGTTTTAACAGGGATATAACAGGTGTCTGTGCTGGGATTGTGGCGCACACATCGGGTTGTGGCAGCTGCACTGCTTTCATGCAACAGAAATCGGGGGGGGGGGGCGTGGAGAGTCAGCGCATGCGTTTTCAAACACATCACAACAGCTGAGAAGAGGAGATTTGCCTGATTCCATTGCTGTCAACATTGCGTCTACAAAACGTGTGCGTTAAGGCAATCTTAGCACCCATATTAACATTTTGTTAACATATACATCTGTTAGCGCTTTGTTAACAGCTGCATTAACATCGCATTCACGCTTGGTTTTGTAAACACAATGTTATAAGTAATTCTCCTCTTCTCAGCTGTTGTGAGGCGTTTGAAAATTCATGCGTTATCTAGTAATGTGTCGTTCATGAACGGGCCGGCTCTGAGAGTTTGCTCTTGTTCGTGAACAACGTGATCCGGCTCACCTCAGTGAGGCAATGGCTCACTTGACCCCGCCCCCTACTGGCTCACCACGCCCCCTTTTAACCCAATACAATTGGGTTAAAAGTGGAGTGGTGTGGGGTGACTGACTGGCATGCGGCTCCCTATTATATATTTAGTAGGGAGCCGTTCAGGAGGCAGTAGAGCCGGCTCTTCTTAGTGAGCGCAGCCTAATGAGCCAGATCACTAAGTAGAGACGTAATTCCCATCACTAGTGTTAACGCAAACAAAACGAAACGTGTGAACGCAACCTAAGCTGTATTACACTCATTGCCTATAGTAGCCAATCGCAGCTCAGATCTCATATTAATGACATGTGACGGAACAGCAACCAATCACAGCTCAGCTTCCAACAGCCCCAGCAGCAGCAGCAGACAATGGCTCCTGTATATGGTGGTTAATAAGTGGATAATGGAAAGCGCAGAGTGAAAATTTCGGCTCAAAACCGAGTCCATGACGTTCCCTAAGGGTGATGGCAGACGTGCTATTTAATGCAAAACACCGGCGGCTCGTTCCCGATCGCAGGTGTTTCCATAGAAATGGCGATGCGATGGGGCCACGGCCCGCCCCGGTGGGTGAGGCTTGGTCTGCGTTTACAAACATCACCCATCACCCTAAGTCACAGAGAGCGGCTGTGCAAAATTTGGTGATTGTAAACACGACGGTGCAAATTCCTTTAGCGGACACATACACACATATACATACACATACATACATATACATACATACACATACACACATATACATACACATACATACATATACATACATACACATACACACATATACATACATACACATACATACACAAATATATATACACATACAAATACACACATATACATACACATAAATACATATACATACATACACACATATATATATATATACACATACATACACATACACACATATACATACACATACATAAATACACACATATATATATATATACACATACAAATACACACATATACATACATACACATACATACATATACATACACATACACACATATACATATACACACACATACACACATATCCAGCTTTATATATTAGATGGAAAAATGTAAAAAATAATAAAAGGAAGGATATAATCCATATGACAATCCTCTTCCTTCTCCCGTCTATATAAAGTTCCCAGAATCCTCCCTTCTGTTATTATTCCCAATATTGCAGCAGTCGGGATTATTATGTCCATAACAAATACAAAATAAATAAAGTTTATTGAAAATAGGTTGTGCTGCTGGCTCCTCCCCCCACATCGCAACATCCTGCTGTTTGATTGGCTGCCTTGCCTTTCTCCTTGCGATGTCATGGAATGTTGTGCTGCTGGCTCCTCCCCCATATTATGACATCACTTGGGTATATAAGGAGCTGTAGAACTGATACACCTCTGAGGGTTTCTGTAGGCGTTTGAGGTAAGTCCGCTGTGTCCTCAGCTCCTTCATTCTCTTCTATAATCTCTCCTGCTCTTCAGTAATGGCCACTTCTTTACTTCTCCTCTGTTACAGAGTTGGTGATTGGAGATTTTGTGTGATTTTGCGGTAAGTCCATCCTTCCTGTATATGTACAATGTCTTCCTGCAGCCACCACTAGGGGGAGCTCGCTGTATACAGCAGCTATTGTGTATTAGAGTAGTTGTATACATCCATATATAGTGAGTGCCCCCTAGTGGTGGCTGCAAGCAGTATATATCTGGTAAATCCCTTCTGATCTACTCCAAGGCCCCCGTATATTTCTAATATCTATAGAGAGGGATGATGGAACCGGAATAGTAAAGACCCATCTTCACTATTGGAAATTCAGGTCCCCACATCCCTCTCATTGTCCAAAGTTATTAGAAATATATGGGGCCCATGAGTGTATAGTGTATATGGGGACATCATTATATGGTGTCCAGGAAGGGTTGTCATAGTGTATATGGGGACATCATTATATGGTGTCCAGGCAGGGTTGTCATAGTGTATATGGGGACATCATTATATGGTGTCCAGGAAGAGTTGTCATAGTGTATATGGGGACATCATTATATGGTGTCCAGGCAGGGTTGTCATAGTGTATATGGGGACATCATTATATGGTGTCCAGGCAGGGTTGTCATAGTGTATATGGGGACATCATTATATGGTGTCCAGGCAGGGTTGTCATAGTGTATATGGGGACATCATTATATGGTGTCCAGGAAGAGTTGTCATAGTGTATATGGGGACATCATTATATGGTGTCCAGGCAGAGTTGTCATAGTGTAGATGGGGGACATCATTATATGGTGTCCAGGCAGAGTTGTCATAGTGTAGATGGGGACATCATTATATGGTGTCCAGGAAGAGTTGTCATAGTGTATATGGGGACATCATTATATGGTGTCCAGGCAGAGTTGTCATAGTGTAGATGGGGGACATCATTATATGGTGTCCAGGCAGAGTTGTCATAGTGTAGATGGGGACATCATTATACGGAGTCCAGGCAGAGTTGTCATAGTGTAGATGGGGGACATCATTATATGGTGTACAGGCCGAGTTGTCATAGTGTATATGGGGACATCATTATATGGTGTCCAGGCAGGGTTGTCATAGTGTAGATGGGACATCATTATATGATGTCCAGGCAGAGTTGTCATAGTGTAGATGGGGACATCATTATATGGTGTCCAGGCAGAGTTGTCATAGTGTAGCTGGGACATCATTATATGATGTCCAGGCAGAGTTGTCATAGTGTAGATGGGGACATCATTATATGGAGTCCAGGCAGAGTTGTCATAGTGTAGATGGGACATCATTATATGGAGTCCAGGCAGAGTTATCATAGTGTAGATGGGACATCATTATATGGAGTCCAGGCAGAGTTGTCATAGTGTAGATGGGACATCATTATATGGAGTCCAGGCAGAGTTGTCATAGTGTAGATGGGGACATCATTATATGGTGTCCAGGCAGAGTTGTCATAGTGTAAATGGGGACATCATTATATGGTGTCCAGGCAGAGTTGTCATAGTGTAGATGGGTACATCATTATATAGTGTCCAGGCAGAGTTGTCATAGTGTAGATGGGACATCATTATATGGTGTCCAGGCAGAGTTGTCATAGTGTAAATGGGGACATCATTATATGGTGTCCAGGCAGAGTTGTCATAGTGTAGATGGGGACATCATTATACGGAGTCCAGGCAGAGTTGTCATAGTGTAGATGGGGGACATCATTATATGGTGTCCAGGCCGAGTTGTCATAGTGTATATGGGGACATCATTATATGGTGTCCAGGCAGGGTTGTCATAGTGTAGATGGGGACATCATTATATGGTGTCCAGGCAGAGTTGTCATAGTGTAAATGGGGACATCATTATATGGTGTCCAGGCAGAGTTGTCATAGTGTAGATGGGGACATCATTATATGGTGTCCAGGAAGAGTTGTCATAGTGTAGATGGGGACATCATTATATGGTGTCCAGGCAGAGTTGTCATAGTGTAAATGGGGACATCATTATATGGTGTCCAGGCAGAGTTGTCATAGTGTAGATGGGGACATCATTATATGGAGTCTAGGCAGAGTTGTCATAGTGTAGATGGGGACATCATTATATGGTGTCCAGGCAGAGTTGTCATAGTGTAGATGGGGACATCATTATATGGTGTCCAGGCAGAGTTGTCATAGTGTAGATGGGATATCATTATATGGTGTCCAGGCAGAGTTGTCATAGTGTAAATGGGGATATCATTATATAGTGTCCAGGCAGAGTTGTCATAGTGTAGATGGGGGACATCATTATATGGTGTCCAGGCAGAGTTGTCATAGTGTAGATGGGGACATCATTATATGGAGTCCAGGCAGAGTTGTCATAGTGTAGATGGGGACATCATTATATGGTGTCCAGGCAGAGTTGTCATAGTGTAGATGAGGGACATCATTATATGGTGTCCAGGCAGAGTTGTCATAGTGTAGATGGGGGACATCATTATATGGTGTCCAGGCCGAGTTGTCATAGTGTAGATGGGGACATCATTATATGGAGTCCAGGCAGAGTTGTCATAGTGTAGATGGGGACATCATTATATGGTGTCCAGGCAGAGTTGTCATAGTGTAGATGAGGGACATCATTATATGGAGTCTAGGCAGAGTTGTCATAGTGTAGATGGGGACATCATTATATGGTGTCCAGGCAGAGTTGTCATAGTGTAGATGAGGGACATCATTATATGGTGTCCAGGCCGAGTTGTCATAGTGTAGATGGGGACATCATTATATGGAGTCCAGGCAGAGTTGTCATAGTGTAGATGGGGACATCATTATATGGTGTCCAGGCAGAGTTGTCATAGTGTAGATGAGGGACATCATTATATGGTGTCCAGGCAGAGTTGTCATAGTGTAGATGGGGGACATCATTATATGGTGTCCAGGCAGAGCTGTCATAGTGTAGATGGGACATCATTATATGGTGTCCAGGCCGAGTTGTCATAGTGTAGATGGGGACATCATTATATGATGTCCAGGCAGAGTTGTCATAGTGTAGATGGGGACATCATTATATGATGTCCAGGCAGAGTTGTCATAGTGTAGATGGGGACATCATTATATGGTGTCCAGGCAGAGTTGTCATAGTGTAGATGGGGACATCATTATATGGAGTCCAGGCAGAGTTGTCATAGTGTAGATGGGGACATCATTATATGGTGTCCAGGCAGAGTTGTCATAGTGTAGATGGGGACATCATTATATGGAGTCCAGGCAGAGTTGTCATAGTGTAGATGGGGACATCATTATATGGAGTTCATAGATCTGGGGGCCATTTACCTGGGGGAATTGATACCATGGAGTACATACTGAGGGTCTTGGGTGCTCTAGAGGTCCTCCACGGGGGCTGTAGATTGGCGTAGTACAGGGGCTGGGGGCAGTAGATTGGGGGTAGTACAGGTGTAGTACAGGGGCTGGGGGCAGTAGATTGGGGGTAGTACAGGTGTAGTACAGGGGCTGGGGGCTGTAGTTTGGGGGTAGTACCAGGGCTGGGGGCTGTGGATTGGGGGTTAGTAGAGGTGTAGTACAGGGGCTGGGGGCTGTAGATTGGGGGTAGTACAGGGGCTGTAGATTGGGGGTAGTACAGGGGCTAGGGGCTGTAGATTGGGGGTAGTACAGGGGCTAGGGGCTGTAGATTGGGGGTAGTACAGGGGCTAGGGGCTGTAGATTGGGGGTAGTACAGGGGTAGTACAGGGGCTGGGGGCTGTAGATTGGGGGTAGTACAGGGGCTGGGGGCTGTAGATGCGGGGTAGTACAGGGGCTGGGGGCTGTAGATTGGGGATAGTACAGGGGCTAGGGGCTGTAGATTGGGGGTAGTACAGGGGTAGTACAGGGGCTGGGGGCTGTAGATTGGGGGTAGTACAGGGGCTGGGGGCTGTAGATGCGGGGTAGTACAGGGGCTGGGGGCTGTAGATTGGGGGTAGTACAGGTGTAGTACAGGGGCTGGGGGCTGAAGATTGGGGGTAGAACTGGTGTAGTACAGGGGCTAGGGGCTGTAGATTGGGGGTAGTACAAGGGCTGAGGGCTGTAGATTGGGGGTAGTACAGGGGCTGAGGGCTGTATATTGGGAGTAGTACAGGTGTAGTACAGGGGCTGGGGGCTGTATATTGGGGGTAGCACAGGTGTAGTACAGGGGCTGGGGGCTGTAGATTGGGGGTAGTACAGGGGCTGAAGGCTGTAGATTGGGTGTAGTGCAGCGGCTGGGGGCTGTAGATTGGGGTAGTACAGGGGCTGGGGGCTGTAGATTGGGGGTAGTACTGGGGCTGGGGGCTGTAGATTGGCATAGTACAGGGGCTGGGGCCTGTAGGTTGGCATAGTACAGGGGCTGGGGGCTGTACATTGGGTGTAGTACAGGGGCTGGGGGCTGTAGATTGGGGGTAGTACAGGTGTAGTACAGGGGCTGGGGGCTGTAGATTGGGGGTAGTACAGGGGCGGGGCGCTGTAGATTGGTTGTAGTGCCTGGGCTGGGGGCTGTAGCTGGGGGGTAGTACAGGGGCTGGGGGCTGTAGATTGGGGGTAGTACAGGGGCTGGGGGCTGTAGATTGGGGGTAGTAGAGGTGTAGTACAGGGGCTGGGGGCTGTTCATTGGGTGTAGTACAGGGGCTGGGGGCTGTAGATTGGGGGTAGTACAGGTGTAGTACAGCGGCTGGGGGCTGTAGATTGGGGGTAGTACAGGGGCGGGGCGCTGTAGATTGGTTGTAGTACCTGGGCTGGGGGCTGTAGCTGGGGGGTAGTACAGGGGCTGGGGGCTGTAGATTGGGGGTAGTACAGGGGCTGGGGGCTGTAGATTGGGGGTAGTAGAGGTGTAGTACAGGGGCTGGGGGCAGTAGCTGGGGGGTAGTACAGGGGCTGGGGGCTGTAGATTGGGGGTAGTACAGGGGCTGGGGGCTGTAGATTGGGGGTAGTAGAGGTGTAGTACAGGGGCTGGGGGCAGTAGATTGGTTGTAGTACAGGGGCTGGGGTCTGTAGACTGGGGGTAGTACAGGTGTAGTAAAGGGGCTGGGGTCTGTAGAAGGGTGGTAGTACAGGAGCTGGGGTCTGTAGATGGGGGGTAGTACAGGGGCTGTGGGCTGTAGATTGGGGGTAGTACAGGGGCTGGGGGCTGTAGATTGGGGATAGTACAGGGGCTGGGGGCTGTATATTGGGGGTAGTACAGGTGTAGTACAGGGGCTGGGGGCTGTAGATTGGGTGTAGTACAGGGGCTGGGGGCTGTAGATTGGGGGTAGTACAGGGGCTGGGGGCTGTAGATTGGGGGTAGCAGAGGTGTAGTACATGGGCTGGGGGCTGTAGATTGGGGGTAGTAGAGGGGCTGGGGGCTGTAGATTGGGGGTAGTACAGGGGCTGGGGGCTGTAGATTGGGAGTAGTACAGGGGCTGGGGGCTGTAGATTGGCGGTAGTACAGGTGTAGTTCAGGGGCTGGGGGCTGTAGAGTGGGGTAGTACAGGGCCTGGGAGCTGTAGATTGGGGGTAGCACAGGGGCTGGGAGCTATAGATTGGGGGGTAGTACAGGTGTATTACAGGGGCTGGGGGCTGCAGATTGGGGGTAGCACAGGGGCTGGGAGCTGTAGATTGGGGAGTAGTACAGGGGCTGGGGGCTGTAGACTGGGGTGGTACAGGGGCTGGGGGCTGTAGATTGGGGGTAGTAGAGGTGTAGTACAGGGGCTGGGGGCTGTAGATTGGCAGTAGTACAGGTGTACTACAGGGGCTGGGGGCTGTAGATTGGGGGTAGTAGAGGGGCTGGGGGCTGTAGACTGGGGGTAGTACAGGGGCTGGGGGCTGTAGATTGGGGGTAGTACAGGGGTTGGGAGCTGTAGATTGGGGGGTAGTACAGGTGTAGTACAGGGGCTGGGAGCTGTAGATTGGGGGTAGCACAGGGGCTGGGAGCTGTAGATTGGGGGGTAGTACAGGTGTAGTACAGGGGCTGGGAGCTGTAGATTGGGGGTAGTACAGGTGTATTACAGGGGCTGGGAGCTGTAGATTGGGGGTAGTACAGGTGTATTACAGGGGCTGGGGGCTGTAGATTGGGGGTAGCACAGGGGCTAGGGGCTGTAGACTGGGGATAGTACAGGGGCTGGGGGCTGTAGATTGGGGGTAGTACAGGTGTAGTACAGGGGCTGGGGGCTGTAGATTGGGGGTAGCACAGGGGCTGGGAGCTGTAGATTGGGGGGTAGTACAGCGATAGTACAGGGGCTGGGGGCTGTATATTGGGTGTAGTACCAGGGCTGGGGGCTGTAGATTGGGGGGTAGTACAGGTGTAGTACAGGGGCTGGGGGCTGTAGACTAGGGGTGGTACAGGGGCTGGAGGCTGTAGATTGGGGGTAGTAGAGGGGCTGGGGCTGTAGATTGGGTGTAGTACAGGGGCTGGGGGCTGTAGATTGGGGGTAGTACAGGTGTAGTAGAGGGGTTGGGGGCTGTAGATTGGGTGTAGTACAGGTGTAGTACAGGGGCTGGGGGCTGTAGACTGGGGTTGGTACAGGGGCTGGGGCTGTAGACTGGGGGTGGTAAAGGGGCTGAGGGCTGTAGATTGGGTGTAGTACAGGGGCTGGGGGCTGTAGACTGGGGGTGGTACAGGGGCTGTAGATTGGGTGTAGTAGGGTCTGGTTATAGGTGGGACATGTATCATGGAGAAGAAATTGAGGGTCTTGGGTGCTCTAGAGGTCCTCCTCGGGGGCTGTAGATTGGGTGTAGTACAGGGGCTGGGGCTGTAGATTGGCGGTAGTACAGGTGTAGTACAGGGGCTGGGGGCTGTAGATTGGGGGTAGTACAGGTGTAGTACAGGGGCTGGGGGCTGTAGATTGGGGGTGGTACAGGTGTAGTACAGCGGCTGGGGATGTATATTGGGGGTAGTACAGGGGCTGGGGGCTGTATATTGGGGGTGGTACAGGTGTAGTACAGGGGCTGGGGGCTGTAGATTGGGGGTAGTACAGGGGCTGGGGGCTGTAGTTTGGGGGTAGTACAGGTGTAGTACAGGGGCTGGGGGCTGTAGATTGGAGGTAGCACAGGTGTAGTACAGGGGCTGGGGGCTGTAGATTGGGGGTAGTACAGGGGCTGGGGCTGTATATTGGGGGTAGTACAGGTGTAGTACAGGGGCTGGGGGCTGTAGATTGGGTGTAGTACAGGGCCTGGGGCTGTATATTGGGGGTAGTACAGGTGTAATACAGGGACTGGGGCTGTAGACTGGGGGTAGTAGAGGGGCTGGGGGCTGTAGATTGGGGGTAGTAGAGGGGCTGGGGCTGTAGATTGGGGTAGTACAGGGGCTGGGGGCTGTAGATTGGGTGTAGTACAGGGGCTGAGGTTGTAGATTGGGGGTAGTGCAGGGGCTGGGGGCTGTAGATTGGGGGTAGTACAGGGGCTGGGGCTGTAGATTGGGGTAGTACAGGGGCTGGCGGCTGTAGATTGGGTGTAGTACAGGGGCTGGGGGCTGTAGATTGGGGGTGGTACAGGGGCTGGGGGCTGTAGATTGGGGGGTAGTACAGGGGCTGGAGGCTGTAGATTGGGTGTAGTACAGGGGCTGGGGGCTGTAGATTGGGTGTAGTACAGGGGCTGGGGGCTGTAGATTGGGGTTGGTACAGGGGCTGGGGGCTGTAGATTGGGGGGTAGTACAGGGGCTGGAGGCTGTAGATTGGGTGTAGTACAGGGGCTGGGGGCTGTAGATTGGGGGTGGTACAGGGGCTGGGGGCTGTAGATTGGGGGGTAGTACAGGGGCTGGAGGCTGTAGATTGGGTGTAGTACAGGGGCTGGGGGCTGTAGATTGGGTGTAGTACAGGGGCTGGGGGCTGTAGATTGGGGTTGGTACAGGGGCTGGGGGCTGTAGATTGGGGGGTAGTACAGGGGCTGGAGGCTGTAGATTGGGTGTAGTACAGGGGCTGGGGGCTGTAGATTGGGTGTAGTACAGGGGCTGGGGGCTGTAGATTGGGTGTAGTAGGGGCCGGTTATAGGGGGGACATGTATCATGGAGAAGATATTGAGGGTCTTGGGTGCTCTAGAGGTCCTCCTCGGGAGCTGTAGATTGAGTGTAGTACAGGGGCTGGGGGCTGTGTATTGGGGGTAGTACAGGTGTAGTACAGGGGCTGGGGGCTGTGTATTGGGGGTAGTACAGGTGTAGTACAGGGGCTGGGGGCTGTGTATTGGGGGTAGTACAGGTGTAGTACAGGGGCTGGGGGCTGTGTATTGGGCGTAGTACAGGTGTAGTACAGGGGCTGGGGGCTGTAGATTGGGGGGTAGTACAGGGGCTGGAGGCTGTAGATTGGGTGTAGTACAGGGGCTGGGGGCTGTAGATTGGGTGTAGTACAGGGGCTGGGGGCTGTAGATTGGGTGTAGTAGGGGCCGGTTATAGGGGGGACATGTATCATGGAGAAGATATTGAGGGTCTTGGGTGCTCTAGAGGTCCTCCTCGGGAGCTGTAGATTGGGTGTAGTAGGGGTCCGGTTATAGGTGGGACATGTATCATGGAGAAGACGTTGTATGAAGATGCAGCTTCAGGTCTTGGGTTCTTGGTGCCGGTTGATGTTGGTTCTGGTCTATGAGACGTTACTAATGTCTGATGTCCATCATGTCTCCATCTGTAGAGACCATAGAACATGTCCTGGACACTCACCGTCTTATTACTTCTAGGATGGACGACTTTGAGGTGATGGAGGAGGAGCTGGAGGTGATAGATATCTGTGAGGAGGAGATGGTGAGGAACATCAAGAAGCTGGAGGTGATAGATATCTGTGAGGAGGAGATAGTGAGGAACATCAAGAAGCTGGAGGTGAGAGATATCTGTGAGGAGGAGATAGTGAGGAACATCAAGAAGCTGGAGGTGAAGAGGGCATGGGAGGAGGAGAAGACCAAGGAGGTGAAGATGGAGGAGAAGACCAAGCAGAGGAAGATGGAGGTGAAGAGGAGATGGTGGGAGGAGGTGACAATCCAAGAACAGATGACAGAGAAGGAGCAGGGCCGGAGGATGATGTAAGTAGAGTCACTGCACTGGTGACTTCAGGAGACAAATAAACTGACCCCAAACCTTTGTGATCCAAATCTTCCCAATCCTACGAGACACGATCCATAGTGTATATCAGTGATGTGATTGGTCGTCTGGGAATGTGTAGTGATGTCTCCTGACCGGTATATGTCATGTATCTCCTCATATTCCCCAACAGGTGGTGGAAAGTCTATGGCTCCGACCCCAATAAAAGGTAATTATACCAAATAAATATTCTGTACATGAGGGCTATACGGGGGGCATGGGGGGTAGACGGGGGACACGAGGGGTATACGGGAGACACGAGGGGTATACGGGGGACACGAGGGGTATACGGGAGACACGAGGGGTAGATGAAGACATGAGGGATATATGGGAGACATGAGGGGTAGATGAAGACATGAGGGGTATATGGGAGACATGAGGGGTAGATGGAGACATGAAGGGTAGATGGGAGACACGAGGGGTAGATGGGAGACATGAGGGGTAGATGAAGGACACGAGGGGTAGATGGAGGACACGAGGGGTAGATGGGGGACACGAGGGGTAGATGGGAACATGAGGGGTAGATGGGGACATGAGGGGTAGATGGGGGGACACGAGGGGTATACTGGCGACATGAGGGGTATATGGAGACATGAGGGGTATATTAGGACATGAGGGGTATACTGGAGACATGAGGGGTAGATGGGAGACACGAGGGGTAGATGGGGACATGAGGGGTATACTGGAGACATGAGGGGTACACGGGGGACATGAGGGGTATACGGGAGACACGAGGGGTAGATGGGGGACATGAGGGGTAGATGGAGACATGAGGGGTATACTGGAGACATAAGGGGTAGATGGGAGATATGAGGGGTAGATGGGAGACATGAGGGGTAGATGGGAGACATGAGGGGTAGATGGGAGACATGAGGGGTATATGGAGACATGAGGGGTATGTGGAGACATGAGGGGTATGTGGAGACATGAGGGCTACACAGGGGACATGAGGGGTATATGGGGACATGAGGGGTATATGGGGACATGAGGGGTAGATGGAGACATGAGGGGTATATGGAGACATGAGGGGTATATGGGGACATGAGGGGTAGATGGGGGACATGAGGGGTACACAGGGGACATGAGGGGTATATGGGGACATGAGGGGTATATGGAGACATGAGGGGTATATGGGGACATGAGGGGTAGATGGAGACATGAGGGGTATATGGAGACATGAGGGGTATACTGGAGACATGAGGGGTAGATGGGAGACATGAGGGGTACACAGGGGACATGAGGGGTAGATGGGGACATGAGGGGTAGATGGGGGACATGAGGGGTATATGGGGACATGTGTCGGGCAGTTGCAGTAACCAGCGATGTCTTTTCTATTTTAGGAAGAGAATTGCAAAAGAAACAGCGATTTGTTTGCCTGGTTACATGTAAGTACATACAGGGTGACTCCAGGTTTCAGTAGGCCCCTGGGTGACAGAGCCTCAGTAGGCCCCTGGGTGACTCCAGGTTTCAGTAGGCCCCTGGGTGACAGAGCCTCAGTAGGCCCCTGGGTGACACCAGGTTTCAGTGGGCCCCTGGGTGACAGAGCCTCAGTAGGCCCCTGGGTGACTCCAGGTTTCAGTGGGCCCCTGGGTGACAGAGCCTCAGTAGGTCCCTGGGTGACAGAGCCTCAGTAGGTCCCTGGGTGACAGAGCCTCAGTAGGTCCCTGGGTGACAGAGCCTCAGTAGGTCCCTGGGTGACAGAGCCTCAGTAGGCCCCTGGGTGACAGAGCCTCAGTAGGCCCCCGGGTGACAGAGCCTCAGTAGGCACCTGGGTGACAGAGCCTCAGTAGGCCCCTGGGTGACAGAGCCTCAGTAGGCCCCTGGGTGGCAGAGCCTCAGTAGGCCCCTGGGTGACAGAGCCTCAGTAGGCCCCTGGGTAACAGAGCCTCAGTAGGTCCCTGGATGACAGAGCCTCAGTGGTCCCCTGGGTGACAGAGCCTCAGTGGGCCCCTGGGTGACAGAGCCTCAGTGGGCCCCTGGGTGACAGAGCCTCAGTAGGCCCCTGGGTGACAGAGCCTCAGTAGGCCCCTGGGTGACAAAGCCTCAGTAGGCCCCTGGGTGACAAAGCCTCAGTAGGCCCCTGGGTGACAGAGCCTCAGTAGGCCCCTGGGTGACTGAGCCTCATTAGGCCCCTGGGTGACAGAGCCTCAGTAGGCCCCTAGGTGACAGAGCCTCAGTAGGCCCCTGGGTGACAGAGCCTCAGTAGGCCCCTGGGTGACAGAGCCTCAGTAGGCCCCTGGGTGACAGAGCCTCAGTAGGCCCCTGGGTGACAGAGCCTCAGTAGGCCCCTGGGTGACAGAGCCTCAGTAGGCCCCTGGGTGACAGAGCCTCAGTAGGCCCCTGGGTGACAAAGCCTCAGTAGGCCCCTGGGTGACAAAGCCTCAGTAGGCCCCTGGGTGACAGAGCCTCAGTAGGCCCCTGGGTGACAGAGCCTCATTAGGCCCCTGGGTGACAGAGCCTCAGTAGGCCCCTGGGTGACAGAGCCTCAGTAGGCCCCTGGGTGACAGAGCTCAGTAGGCCCCTGGGTGACAGAGCCTCAGTGGATTATTAAGGTCCATCTGCTTCTCCCGGAGAGAATATAACTCATGATTCCCCAGTCTCCATATTATCCGACTTATTCATAAATCATTGATGTCCCATGTCATACAGTGAGGAAGATGAGATGGAACATCAGGAGACAGAGGAGGACGATCTGCTAGTGGTGAAGGTGGAGGAGATACATCGGGAGCAGGAGAAGGTGGAGGAGGAGGTAGAGGAGATACATCTGGAGCAGGAGGAGGAGGTAGAGGAGATACATCTGGAGCAGGAGGAGGAGGTAGAGGAGATACATCTGGAAGAGGAGGAGGTAGAGGAGATACATCTGGAAGAGGAGGAGGTAGAGGAGATACATCTGGAAGAGGAGAAGGTGGTGGATGTAGAGGAGATACATCTGAAGCTGGAGAAGGTGGAGGAGGAAGAGGAGGAATTGTTGATAGAGGAACATCTGGAGGAGGACAGAGAGGGTCTCGGAAGGTGAGTGCAGGGTCCAGATATAATGTCCAGGTAGTAGGAGACGTTACATAGTTATCTATAGCTCATACATTGATCTCTGTGTTTTCTATCACAGACGAGAGGTGAAGGTGGCCTGGGCCAGTGAGGAGTCTCTCCAGTAAGTATATAGGACTGTTATGACATTACTGGACTCCACAAGGGGGTCACATACTTTTCTGTGTTGAGCTCTTCCACTCTGTGTCCACGGAACATGACCCAGAACTTTAATGTATAGAATATTCTGGACCAGTGGTGGCAAAACTATGGGAGTCCTCTCTGCGGGCACCCAGTCCCTTACCCAGAGTTCACCAGACGGTACACAAGGGCTCCTCCTGCAGTCCTGGGGAGCACCAGAGGTGTTCAGCGCTAGGACTGCAGGAGGAGTAAGGAGGTGCGGACAGGACTTCAGGATTATCATTGAGGATCATGTTCCGAGATTCTTCCTGTTAAAGGGAAGCTACAATGATAATCAGAACCTCCCCTCATTCTTCAATGTTCTTGGTTCTCATGGGTATATAAGGGGTATATGGAGGACTTGAGGGGTATATGGAGGACAAGAGGGGTATATAAGGGGTATATTGAGGACATGAGGGGGTATATGAGGGACATGAGGGGTATATAAGGGGTATATGGGGGACATGAGGGGCATATAAGGGGTATATGGAGGACATGAGGGGTATATAAGGGGTATATGAGGGACATGAGGGGTATATAAGGGGTATATGGAGGACATGAGGGGTATATAAGGGGTATATGGAGGACATGAGGGTTATATAAGGGGTATATGGGGGACATGAGGGGTATATAAGGGGTATATGGGGGACATGAGGGGTATATAACGGGTATATGGAGGACATGAGGGGTATATAAGGGGTATACGGAGGACATGAGGGGTATATAAGGGGTATACGGGGGACATGAGGGGTATATAAGGGGTATATTGGGGACATGAGGGGTATAAGGGGTATATGGAGGACATGAGGGGTATATGGAGGACATGAAGGGTATATAAGGGGTATATTGGGGACATGAGGGGTATATAAGGGGTATATGGAGGACATGAGGGGTATATAAGGGGTATATTGGGGACATGAGGGGTATATAAGGGGTATATGGGGGACATGAGGGGTATATAAGGGGTATATGGGGGACATGAGGGGTATATAACGGGTATATGGAGGACATGAGGGGTATATAAGGGGTATACGGAGGACATGAGGGGTATATAAGGGGTATACGGGGGACATGAGGGGTATATAAGGGGTATATTGGGGACATGAGGGGTATAAGGGGTATATGGAGGACATGAGGGGTATATAAGGGGTATATGGAGTACATGAGGGGTATATAAGGGGTATATTGGGGACATGAGGGGTATATAAGGGGTATATGGAGGACATGAGGGGTATATAAGGGGTATATTGGGGACATGAGGGGTATATAAGGGGTATATTGGGGACATGAGGGGTATATAAGGTTCACCCTCCCTCTTCTGGACTGATCCTGGGTGACTCCACCACTCATGGAGATTTATCTATTATTTTATCCTTTAGGCCAAGACGCAAGTGGTGGAGGCCCAAGTGCCTGAGCCCCGGCAGCGGCAGGAAGAGGTGATTGACACTTTACCTTCTTCCTCTAGGGGGCGCTTTCTGTATATATATATACACTCACCGGCCACTTTATTAGGTACACCATGCTAGTAACGGGTTGGACCCCCTTTTGCCTTCAGAACTGCCTCAATTCTTCGTGGCATAGATACAACAAGGTGCTGGAAGCTCCTCAGAGATTTTGGTCCATATTGACATGATGGCATCACACAGTTGCCGCAGATTTGTCGGCTGCACATCCATGATGCGAATCTCCCGTTCCACCACATCCCAAAGATGCTCTATTGGATTGAGATCTGGTGACTGTGGAGGCCATTTGAGTACAGTGAACTCCAGGGCTGGATTAAGGGTGGTGGGGGCCCCTGGGCGCAATCTGGTGGGGGCCCTTCCAACAATGCTTTTGGAAGTATATAGCCTGCCAGCCCCCTGTAGTATGTAGACTGCCAGCCCTGTATAGTCTGTAGCCTGCCAGCCCCCTGTAGTATGTAGCCTGCCAACTGGTGGGGGCCCCTTTAAAAAGTGAAAGTGGTGGGGGCCCCGGGGCTCGAGCCCCATGAGCCCCTCCTTTAATCCGGCCCTGGTGAACTCATTGTCTTGTTCAAGAAACCAGTCTGAGATGATTCCAGCTTTATGACATGGCGCATTATCCTGCTGAAAGTAGTCATAAGATGTTGGGTACATTGTGGTCATAAAGGGATGGACATGGTCAGCAACAATACTCTGTGGCGTTGCAACGATGCTCAATTGGTACCAAGGGGCCCAAAGAGTGCCAAGAAAATATTCCCCACACCATGACACCACCACCACCAGCCTGAGCCGCTGATACAAGGCAGGATGGATCCATGCTTTCATGTTGTTGACGCCAAATTCTGACCCTACCATCCGAATGTTGCAGCAGAAATCGAGACTCATCAGACCAGGCAACGTTTTTCCAATCTTCTACTGTCCAATTTCGATGAGCTTGTGCAAATTGTAACCTCAGTTTCCTGTTCTTAGCTGAAAGGAGTGGCACCCGGTGTGGTCTTCTGCTGCTGTAGCGCATCTGCCTCAAAGTTTGACGTACTGTGCGTTCAGAGATGCTCTTCTGCCTACCTTGGTTGTAACGGGTGGCGATTTGAGTCACTGTTGCCTTTCTATCAGCTCGAACCAGTCTGCCCATTCTCCTCTGACCTCTGGCATCAGCAAGGCATTTCCGCCCACAGAACTGCCGCTCACTGGATGTCTTTTCTTTTTCGGACCATTCTCTGTAAACCCTAGAGATGGTTGTGTGTGAAAATCCCAGTAGATCAGCAGTTTCTGAAATACTCAGACCAGCCCTTCTGGCACCAACAACCATGCCATGTTCAAAGGCCTCAAATCACCTTTCTTCCCCATACTGATGCTCGGTTTGAACTGCAGGAGATTGTCTTGACCATGTCTACATGCCTAAATGCCATGTTGCCGCCATGTGATTGGCTGATTAGAAATTAAGTGTTAACAAGCAGTTGGACAGGTGTACCTAATAAAGTGGCCGGTGAGTGTATATATATATATCAGCTCCCTATTGTGTTTCAATGCTCTTTCTGAGCGGGAGGGGGGGGGGGTAGATTTCCTGGGTCCGGGGATCCCCATAATATTTGTCACATGACTAATAAATATCTTCATCTTTCAGCAGCAGAAGCAGCAAAGGGGAGAAGAAACCCTCAAGGTAAATACACAACTTTGTAAAGTGCTTGACTCCTCCCCCATGACACCGAGTAGAGATGATGGTGGAGGGTCTTCACATCAGGACTGAACACGATCTCCGCTGGTCTTGTCTCCTGCAGGTTCATGAGGTTCCTCCTGTGTTGCTGCAGAGCTGACACTTCAGAATAGAAGGACTGCGGAAAGCTCCATCTTCCTGTTCATTTCTTGATGGCGGACGTATCAGAAAATTAAACTGAACAGACTGGATCCATTTTGAGCCCAGAACCGTCTTGTCCCTGGGCAGGGGCATCAGGAAGCCCCACATCTCTGCGGGGTTGGCGCCTTTCCACTGATCGATGACCTACCTCATCCACGTCCACCAAAGAGGAGAGAAGAGAAGCTGCGATCCAAGCCTCTCCATCCGCTGTGCTCCATTAGGAAGGTCCATGAAGGAGAACATATTCCATGTAACGGCTCTCCAGGTGCTGCTCCTCCGCCCAGACAGCGCTAAGGTCCAGGGTAAGGCTGTGTGATGTCATCCTGCTCCTTCCTGGAGCCTCTCTAGGAACATGAAACACCACAGATCTATGGGGGAGTCCCGATTATTTATTCCATGTTGTGTCTTGTCCCTGGAGAGGCGCCACCTACCCTATGCCCACGACTAGAGATGATGGTAGAGGGTCCCCACATCAGGACTCACAATCTCCCCCTGTCCTCGTCTCCTGCAGGTTCCTCCCATGTCTCCTGCGTTGCTGTAGACCGGACTCCTCAGAGTAGAAGAACTTTGAGATGTCTCACGATTTCCTCAGACCTGCATCTACAAATGGTAAAGAAGCCTCCATAGATATTCCTGGTGGCCTCTGCCCTGGATATCTTGTTCCACAAACCTGATTCTTCTTCACAAAGCTGATATTTTCTTTTATAGGATTCTGTCTCTTCTCCGGATCCTTTGTTCCCTCAAACACTAGGCCCACTAATCTCATTAATCAAGAGAACTCCGGTCTTCTTTCCTCCGAACCCCTGGAACCTCTATGTCCCTTTACCAAAGCCCAAACTATATGGACCCCAGAGAGCGGACATATTAGATACTAAACTGATCAGAACAGACCCTGGATCCAGTGAGCCCAGCGCCTCCTTATACAATGATTCTCCCATCTCCCTTTTCCAAAAGCCCAAACTATATGATCCCCAGATAGTGGACATATTAGATATTAAACTGATCAGATAGACCCACTAAGTTCTCATTAATCAAGAAAACTCCGGTCTTCTTTCCTCCGACCCCTGGAACCTCTATGTCCATGTCTCTTCTCCAAAAGTCCATTTTCTATATGGACCCCAGAGAGCGGACACATTAGATATTAAACTGATCAGAACAGACCCACTAAGTTCTCATTCACCTAGAAAACTTTGGTCTTCTTTTGTTTGACCCCTGGAACCTCTATTTCCCTGTCCCTTTAACAAAGTCCATACCATATGGACCCCAGAGAGCGGACATATTAGATACTAAACTGATCAGAACAGACTCTGGATCCATTTTGAGCCCAATGCCTTCTTATACAAAGATTCTCCCATCTCCCTTTTCCAAAAGTCCATTCACTCTATAAACCCCAGAAAGCAGCCCTACAACTCCGAGGAGACCCCAAAGAGGAGAGAAGAGAAGCTCCAATCCAAGCCTCTCCATGCGGTGTCCTCCCCTGGCCATGCATGTCCTATATGGAGGGAGTAACAGCTCAGGACATAGAAGGAGAACATCTCCCCTGTACCCGCCCTCCAGATGCTGAGACCCTGGGATCTGGGGTAAGACTACACAATAACCTCCTTCTCCTTCCTCGGGGACTGTGGGTGCAGCGATCGATGTCTCTCTAGGAACAGGAAACACCTCGGATTTGCAGGGAGATCCTGTCCCTGGAGAGTCGGGACCCCCCACTCACTGCAGATGTGGAGGTGTTAGGGAAATCCCCGTTACTCCTCACCCTGATGATGGTAGAGGGTCTCCCCAGTCACAGTGTCCCCTGGTCTTGTCTCCTGCAGGTTCCTCTGATTCCTCCTGCGCTGTGGTAAACCAGACAACCTGGAGGAAGACATGACTGGCGCCATGTGTACAGGACAAAGGTCTACACCATATATACTAAATAAATGATAAACCACATGAAGGAGTCTACCAGTCCTTTACACCACATTAGGAGATCTCCCCGAGGCTCAGGTCTGCTCCACTGTCATGGTGCCCCCACAAGTTACAGCTGCATCACATCCAGTGTCTCCCCCTGCAGGTCCATATTGGAGGGTCGCCCCTTTACCAGACCACTACGTACCCTCTTATAGCTCCGGGGGTCTGGGGAGGTGTTTGGGTACATTTCTGTCTGTAGGGGGTCTGCACTACACTAAATCCTGGTGCACTTTCTGTCTGGTACACGGCCCTATAGAGATTGTGATCTCATGGGAATTAGATCTGTATAAGGGGGTGCACTACCTGTACCCCAACAGTAAGGAATAAAGACAAACATGTAGTACGGCCAAAGATAGCAAAACATATTACCCCAAAAAAAGAAAAAATTGAGTAAATGTGTACAAGGCTCCTGGGCCAAACGGGTTACACCCCACAGTTCTTAAAGAACCCAGTCCTGTTATTGTTGTGCCGCTGTCAGGGATCCCCTAATGTCTGGTGCGGTGCCAAGTGACTGGCACAAGGCGAATGTGGTGCCAATATATAAAAAGGCTCTAGGTCTACGCCAGGCAATTACAGGCCTGTAAACTTACCTTCCAATGTGGGGAAAATATTGGAAGAGTTACTAAAACTAGACTATATACAGTAGTATGTGACATCACATGGTATAATACGTGACAGTGGCTGCTGTGTATATAGTATCTCCAGGCCTGGTGTATCCTCCATGTAACTACAGAGGAGCCGCTGTGTATATAGTATCTCCAGGCCTGGTGTATCCTCCATGTAACTACAGAGGAGCCGCTGTGTATATAGTATCTCCAGGCCTGGTGTATCCTCCGTGTAACTACAGAGGAGCCGCTGTGTATATAGTATCTCCAGGCCCGGTGTATCCTCCATGTAACTACAGAGGAGCCGCTGTGTATATAGTATCTCCAGGCCTGGTGTATCCTCCATGTAACTACAGAGGAGCTGCTGTGTATATAGTATCTCCAGGCCCGGTGTATCCTCCATGTAACTACAGAGGAGATGCTGTGTATATAGTATCTCCAGGCCTGGTGTATCCTCCATGTAACTACAGAGGAGCCGCTGTGTATATAATATCTCCAGGCCTGGTGTATCCTCCATGTAACTACAGAGAAGCCGCTGTGTATATAGTATCTCCAGGCCTGGTGTATCCTCCATGTAACTACAGAGGAGCCGCTGTGTATATAGTATCTCCAGGCCCGGTGTATCCTCCATGTAACTACAGAGGAGCCGCTGTGTATATAGTATCTCCAGGCCCGGTGTATCCTCCATGTAACTACAGAGGAGCCGCTGTGTATATAGTATCTCCAGGCCTGGTGTATCCTCCATGTAACTACAGAGGAGCCGCTGTGTATATAGTATCTCCAGGCCTGGTGTATCCTCCATGTAACTACAGAGGAGCCGCTGTGTATATAGTATCTCCAGGCCTGGTGTATCCTCCATGTAACTACAGAGGAGCCGCTGTGTATATAGTATCTCCAGGCCTGGTGTATCCTCCATGTAACTACAGAGGAGCCACTGTGTATATAGTATCTCCAGGCCCGGTGTATCCTCCATGTAACTACAGAGGAGCCGCTGTGTATATAGTATCTCCAGGCCCGGTGTATCCTCCATGTAACTACAGAGGAGCCGCTGTGTATATAGTATCTCCAGGCCCGGTGTATCCTCCATGTAACTACAGAGGAGCCGCTGTGTATATAGTATCTCCAGGCCCGGTGTATCCTCCATGTAACTACAGAGGAGATGCTGTGTATATAGTATCTCCAGGCCCGGTGTATCCTCCATGTAACTACAGAGGAGCCGCTGTGTATATAGTATCTCCAGGCCCGGTGTATCCTCCATGTAACTACAGAGGAGATGCTGTGTATATAGTATCTCCAGGCCCGGTGTATCCTCCATGTAACTACAGAGGAGCCGCTGTGTATATAGTATCTCCAGGCCTGGTGTATCCTCCGTGTAACTACAGAGGAGCCGCTGTGTATATAGTATCTCCAGGCCTGGTGTATCCTCCATGTAATTACAGAGGAGATACTGTAGATATTGGGTCACATACAAGCCGTGATTTAGCTTCTCCACATAAGAGGCCTCATCAGGTAGTAGGAAGGATAGGGGGCGCCACACCTGAGAGGAGGGAGAGGACTGCAGTGTAAAGCAGGGGGGAGAAGCAGAGGCAGGAGATAAAGTCCTTCTAGATGGTTGTGACCTCTGTGTCATGAGGAGCCATCAGACTTGTATGTAGAAAGCAGATACAAAGTTGCTATATTCCTATTGGTAATTTAATAAATCAATAAAATGTTTTAAAAACACATTTGTTTTTAGTTTCACAAGTTCCCAACATATAAACATATTACAAAAAAAATTGGAGATTTTTACACTTTTAGTAATAAATACAAATTTACACTTTTGCCAGTTCTGAGAATAGGGCGCCCTCCATGAGGCCAAAGTAGGTACTGCAGGGTATATTACAGTCATGTCCAGTGATGTGTAGGGAGCAGGGGTGTGATAGGTGACGGCATCTCTGACCTTGAACTATTCATCATGGTGGCGGCGGCAGTGCGGGAGGTTCTTCCTCATCAGAGTCAAATTCCACATTTTCATCTTTTATCCACTTTTCTGTCCCATCCGGAATCCACCCGGAGCTGTGGAAAGAGACCAGCACATAATATCCACCACGTGGGGGCGCTATAGTCACCAGCAATAGTCTATACCAGCAGGAAGGCCTCACCTCCGCAGAGACAGGTAGTGCTCCATCACTCGCCGTGGACTTCAGGGCGGCTGACATCTTTGCCTTGATCCATCCCTATGGTACATCTGAGTTTGATATCAGCTTTGTTCGGCCGGAGGGGCTTGAGCTCTTCGGGTCCAACTATGAGCTGAGATACAACGAGCCCGAGTGGCGGGACTTTGCTGTGCAAGCAGTGTCCCGCCAGAGCGAGGTCAAGAAAGTGACCGTTCTTACCCGTAACGAATCACTATCTTGCTTTGACATCATGACCTGGATGAATCGTTATGGAGAGGTAATGGGATTACCCGAGAAAAATCGAGACAAGTATGGTATCTGGTCAGGGGCCTGGACCTTCATGGTGAAGTTGAGGCGTTCAGGTAACTCAGTCACCCACATCCCTTCATCAGCCTTCCTGGGGAGGGATCGGATCCTGATCTTCTACCGGGGGCAGCCTAAGCTGTGTCACAGGTGCGGTGACCCCACACATTTCAGCGCAAACTGCACCGTGCAGAAGTGTGCGTTGTGTGGGGGTGTCGGCCATCTCGCTGCATCCTGTGCAGGGCAGATTAGGTGTAACCTGTGTGGTGATCTCGGTCACCCGTACAGTCGTTGTCCTCTTTCCTTCGCTAATGCGGGCTCAGCCTCAGCGGATGAAAGCCATGAGGCTGAATCTGCTGGGGAGGGGACTAGCAGAGGCGGAGGAATGGAGGGGCCATGGAAGAAAGACAGGAAAAAGACGCCTGCCCAGCTAAGGCGTCTAGAGAAGCGTCAACAGGAGAGAGAGCGGGGGGAGTCCCGGGCTGCTGGGACAACCTCTGGCGCTCTCCTGGAGACCACACCTGTCGCTGAGGCCCCAGGGGATGATGTACTGGATGAGGAGGTCAGGAGGATCGAGAGAGAGGAAGGTGCCACGTCCTCAGACTCCTCCCATTATGAGAGTATGGACGAGGATAATAGGGCGTGGCTAGAGGAAAAGCGTAAGCGTGGCGCCAAAAAGAAGAAAAAGGGTAAAAAGACGGGAGGTGTAAGATCTTCTCCCTCACTGACTAAGGTACCCAAGGAAGGTGCAACCAACCCCCCGCTGGTTGAACTTTCAAATCGATTCCTGGCCCTGGATGGAGCCTCTCCTGCCGATGGAGGGGCTGAGGGTGAAGGGCCAGAGGTGGCGGAGCCTGCAGGGGGTGCCGAGTCTCCCCCTGGGGAGTCAGGGTCTTCAGGAGGGGAGACTGGCCCAGAGTCTGGAGACGAGGATGAGGGGGCAGGTCCTGGATCTGCCCCTGAAGCATCAGAGGTGCGGGAGATGGACACCACAATATGTCTAAAAAGGGGGTGTTCATTTCCCGAGGGTGGTGGTAAGATGGGTAAAAAGAAAGCCGTCTAACTCAATCACTCATGATGGCAGCACCCACTCCGTTGACGCTGGCGTCTATTAATGTCGCCAGCATTAAGTCTGATGCGGCTAGATTTGCGGCCTTTGATTTGTATTGGGGCCTGCTCTCACCTTTCCCAGGGAGGGGGTGGGTTTCCTCGCACACTCCCCGCAGCCCCTTGCATGCTCCCCGCAGCCCCTCGTGCGTTCCCCCTGTCTCCCCGCAGCCCCTTGTGCATTCCCCCTGTCTCCCCGCAGCCCCTCGTGCGTTCCCCCTGTCTCCCCGCAGCCCCTTGTGCGTTCCCCCTGTCTCCCCGCAGCCCCTCGTGCGTTCCCCCTGTCTCCCCGCAGCCCCCCGTGTCCGCTCAGCCCCTCGCACTTCCCGCGTCCCCCGCAGCCTCTCTCTCGCCGCCTCCTGGTGTGGGCAGAGAACAGGCAGCAGCTGCTCTTCCTGTGTCCGGAGCTCCTCCTCTGGCCCCGCCTCTGCTTCCTGTCACATGATCTGAAGTTCCTTATGGAGTGTAGTGTGTAGCCATCACTCTGCAGACACTGGGGAGATGATGTCCTGTATTCTCCAGGTACCAGCACCAGAGGTGTGTGCATTACACTGTGTATATACTATAGCTGTGTATATATACTGTATATAGTGTGTACATCATATACCTGTATACTGTGTATGTGTAATGTGTGTGTATACTATAGCTGTGTATATATATCCTGTATATAGTGTGTACATCATATAGCTGTATACTGTGCGTGTGTAATGTGTGTATATACTATAGCTGTATACTGTGTATGTGTAATGTGTGTATATACTATAGCTGTGTATATATACTGTATATAGTGTGTACATCATATATCTGTGTACTGTGTATGAGAAGTATATACTGGTGGAGTCATTATTGTGTTGTGGCAGACTTACCTCTGTGATAATGAATCTGTAGCAGTGTATGACTGTCCAGTTGTCCTTTGGGATCTGCCTTTACCGGGTCTAAACTGTGCACCATTTGTTTTCTGCGCACACGTTAATATGACCCTGCGCCTTTCTCCAAACCAGGCTCCTGTTAGTGAGGTCACTCCCTCTCTGCTAATAAATAATATATCTGGGATTATAACGAGCTGCGCACCTGTGTGACATCACATGACCAGGGATATATAATGAGCCGTGCACCTGTGTGACATCACATGACCAGGGATATATAATGAGCCGTGCACCTGTGTGACATCACATGACCAGGGATATATAATGAGCTGTGCACCTGTGTGACATCACATGACCAGGGATATATAATGAACCGTGCACCTGTGTGACATCACATGACCAGGGATATATAATGAACCATGCACCTGTGTGACATCACATAACCAGGGATATAACGAGCCGTGCACCTGTGTGACATCACATGACCAGGGATATATAATGACCCGTGCACCTGTGTGACATCACATGACCAGGGATATATAATGAGCCGTGCACCTGTGTGACATCACATGACCAGGGATATATAATGAGCCGTGCACCTGTGTGACATCACATGACCAGGGATATATAATGAGCCGTGCACCTGTGTGACATCACATGACCAGAGATATATAATGAGCCGTGCACCTGTGTGACATCACATGACCAGGGATATATAATGAACCGTGCACCTGTGTGACATCACATGACCAGGGATATATAATGAACCGTGCACCTGTGTGACATCACATAACCAGGGATATAACGAGCCGTGCACCTGTGTGACATCACATGACCAGGGATATATAATGACCCGTGCACCTGTGTGACATCACATGACCAGGGATATATAATGAACCGTGCACCTGTGTGACATCACATGACCAGGGATATATAATGAACCGTGCACCTGTGTGACATCACATGACCAGGGTGCACCCGTTCATGTGCACCCTGCCTCAAACAGCTGGGCACACATGAGAGGGACATACCTCTCATGTCCATACAGGACGGATTTTCTCCCTGTATGCTTCATACACCTTCCTCTTCTTCTCTCTCCCTCCTCCAACAGCGCAGGTCTCTTCCATGATTAAACAGAAGGGAGGGAGAAACTGTCGCGTCAGCCCAGCATCGGACCCTGTACAGGAAGCTGCTGTGTGGGCGGGGCTGTCAGTGTGCAGTGAAGCCTGAACCTTGGTACTCTGGAGAAAGCAGCTTTCCTGAAGGGGCCGTTCAGCAGGTAATACAGGTGAATAACTGGCTGGCTGCTGGCAGGGACCCTGCTTGACCTCACTTCGGGGCACTGGACATAGCTGGTTATTCACAATTTTATCTTCTCTTCTGTCAGTTCTCTCTGCGTCTGTTCGATGTAGAAAGAGCTGGCAGCTGAGCGCCCTGCCCGGGCCCTTCTCTATGCGGGCCCCATAGCAGATGCTACAGAGTAGATCCGCCACTGTTTCACATTTAATCATCTCTGACCAGACACCTATGAATTTTTTGTATTCATACATAGTCCACCAATCGTGGTCTTTGTTAATATATTCCTGTTTTTGTTGTTTTTCAGGCTACACGCCATGCCTACTTGTATTATCAACCAATGCAGCAGTAAAACTGGGAAAAAGGGGCAGTCACCGCATATAATTCTGCATCCTTTTCCCAAAGACCTTATCAGAATATATCGATGGCTCTTCCATACAGGCCAACAATTCTCCGACATAGACCAACTGGCCAATAGGATAAAAGCTGAAAATAAAACCCAAAAATTCCGATTGTGCTCAGAACATTTCTCAAGAGACTCCTACCTTTGGAACGCCACTACCAGAAACCTACGACGGGAAGCGGTGCCAACAATTTTTCCTCCGGTGGAAGAAGGGGAGGTTCTAATAGAAGAATCGCTAAAGAAAAAAGTCTACAAGAGGAAGAGGATCGTTGAGGAAGTTCAGGTTCCATGTCCAGAACCCGGACCTGAGGATGATCCATCTGTGAGATTATGTAAAATGTCAACAAAAACAGGGAACGATTCCTTCATAACGTTCTCTAAGTCAACATCACAAGTTGTGGACAATCCTGCTCTAGGTGTCCAGTATTCTCATACCGGGCCTTCAGCTCCACCTCCGCTCTTATCTTCTCCAAATCCCAAGGAGATGGAATTACAACAGAATAAAAGACCAAATCTAAGTAATGTTACAACATCTGACCCAAGAGATTTTTTAACGTGCATTGAACCTCGTTCTACGAAAGCAGAACCACCACCGGATATCTCTCGCTCTACGGAAGCAGAACCGCCACCAGATATCTCTCGCTCTCTGAAAGTGGAACCACCACCAGATATTGACTATGGAAATATTACAACCCATCAATTACCTCGAGAGTTTGAAGGAACAATTGTTAAAATTGAAGAAACAACATCTGACCCAAGAGATTTTCTAATGTGCATTGAACCTCGCTCCACGAAAACAGAGCCACCACCAGATATCTCTCACTGTACGGAAGCAGAACCACCACCAGATATCTCTCACTCTACGGAAGCAGAACCACCACCGGATATCTCTCACTCTATGGAAGCAGAACCACCACCAGATATCTCTCACTCTACGGAAGCAGAACCACCACCGGATATCTCTCGCTCTCTGAAATCAGAACCGGCACCAGATATCTCTCGCTCTCTGAAATCAGAACCGGCACCAGACACTGACTATGGAAATATTACGTCCCATCAATTACCTGAAGAGATTGAGAACAGATTATCAATTTTAGACAAAAGTGTTATAAAAGAGGAAATTAGGGACACGGATTATGCACCCGGTGAGAAGACGTTTGGAGAGTTTCTCGAGGAAACCGAGCGGCGACCAACTCTATTAGACATTAGGCCGAATGAAGAACAACACAAACCACATGGAACGTTGCTTATTTTTGAATCGTCTTTGGATCAGCTGTTACTAAAAGTGAAATGTTTGGACTCCACGGGATGTTCAAGTCTCGTAGAAACTTTTGAAAAAGCTTTTGAAGGCGGTTACTGCAGAATTAGGGGAAAGTGCTCTGCAGGACATCGCTTCACCATGGATCTGCTTCTCCCGTACTGATCAGTGGTCGCAATGTTCCAAGATGGAAAGAATTCTTGGATATTGTTGGTTTATTACCGGCAATTAATGTTGGATGGAAGAAGTAACAAAGTTATCAGTTCTCCGCAAGAAACCGATGATGGACAATATGATAGTCCCAAGTCATAGCGCCAGGTCCTGTATACATACAGTGGTGGGAGGAGTCAGTGGGGAAATAATCGACAATAAAGTGAGGTACCCGGCTATGGTTCCCCATCTGTGGCCATCAATCAGCAGAGGATAGAGCCGTTTCCTCAAGAATTTATGAAAAAAATATGTTGCATTTTCTAGTTGATTTGTCTGAGACTCTTACAATACAGGCAGTCCCCGGGTTACATACAAGATAGGTTCCATAAGTTGAATTTGTATGTAAGTCGAAACTATATATTTTATCATTGTAGATCCAGACGAAAAAATGCTTTTGCCCCCCGTTACAATCAGAATTTCAACATTTTTTGCTGTAATTAGTCCAAGGATTATCCAAAAAAACGTAATAACTGACACATTACAGCTGATTATTGCAGTCTGGGACTATAGTAGATCACCAGAGACTTCACCAGAGGTCACAGGGGGCAGAGGGGTCCGTCTGTAACTAGGGGTCGTCTGTAAGTTGGGTGTCCATAAGTAAGGGACCGCCTGTACAATAGAAGTTCATTATTCCTCCGGAAATTGCTTTGAGCATAGATCACATAAATGTAGAGATGTAGACAAATAACTAATATCAATCATATTCACATTCTGCACACAGACATTGGTGGGGATTGCATTTCCCTTGGGGGAGTTTGCTGTTGGTTTTGCTATTATAGGTGGTCCCCGTACTTAAAAACATCCAACTTACAGACGACCCCTAGTTACAAAAGAAAGTCTGGAAATTAGTAATTTACTGTACTTTATCCTGAGACTACAATAATCAGCTGTAACAGATATCACAGGCGTCTGTAATGAAGATTTATTGTTATTCCTGGTTCTTATGACGACCCAACATTTTTAAAATCCAATTGTCACAGAGACCAAAACAGTTTTGTCTGGAGCTACAATGATAAAATATACAGTTCCGACTTACATACAAATTCAACTAGAGAACAAACCTAGAGAACCTGTCCTGTACATAACCTGGGGGCCGCCTGTATTACTTTTTGGTAATGTTGCTGATTGTTTAGTACAATCGTTTTCGGGATAAACGAGTCCTGAGAGAAGCGATCACGTAATCGGTAGTAATTATATGTGATGACTCCCAAAGACTGAAATGCGGTCGTTGAAATTTATGTATTTAAAGTTAAGATACAAACTATTCATTTCTGAAAAAGACATTTGAGTGTCAAAGGTTTTATTTAGCTTTTTGTTATTAAAAAAATCTATATTTATACATAATTTTTTTTTAGTTGTGTTAAATAAAAAGTTAGTGGCCTAAATTCTCGTGGAAGGGTCACCTTATATACTTCATAGTAAACCAAATGAAATTGGATTTATTTTATAAGATTTGTTCATTTTCTTGTGATTTAAAATAAAAAAAAGGAGACTTACAGGGACAGATCAGTCTATCTGTTTAACCCCTTAAAGGGAACCTGTCATCACAGAGGGAGTTTTTTGGTGACGACAGGTTCCAAAAAGGCATTTAATGATCAAGAGAAATCTTTGTTTTGGTCAGTCCGGAAATCCTTTAAAGGACATCTGCCACCAGGATGAAAGAGTGTATGCAAATGAGCCTGAGGGTCCTCCAGTAAGGCCTATGGAGCCCCTCAGGCTCATTTGCATTGAGTCCTTCCTCTAGATGCCCTTTAACTTCTTTCCAATCCTTCATATTATCTTACCTGGCTCCCTACCAGAATCTTGTCTTCTCAATCACATCCTTCCTTCAGAATCTCTTCGCTATAAACCAGCCGCCTCCCACATCCTGTCTCTTCCTCCCTCCCCTGCTTACATCGGCTCAGCACAGCAAGCAATTCTGGTGCTTTCGGGGTGAGCTCCCTCCCTATGCACATCACATACAACCATTATAATGACTGTCAGCTTCATAAAACATCAACCATTCGAGAACCCACTATTTGTCCTGAAAAGACCCAGAGGGAGGGGTTCAGAGGGAGCAGTGAGCTGGAGAAGGTAGGGGTTCGGAGGGAGCAGTTAGCTGGAGAAGGGAGGGGTTCGGAGGGAGCAGTGAGCTGGAGAAGGGAGGGGTTCGGAGGGAGCAGTGAGCTGGAGAAGGGATGAGGGAGCAGTGAGCTGGAGAAGGGAGGGGTTCGGAGGGAGCAGTGAGCTGGAGAAGGGAGGGGTTCGGAGGGAGCAGTGAGCTGGAGAAGGGAGGGGGGATGAGGGAGCAGTGAGCTGGAGAAGGGAGGGGGGATGAGGGAGCAGTGAGCTGGAGAATGAAGGGGGGATGAGGGAGCAGTGAGCTGGAGAATGAAGGGGGGATGAGGGAGGAAATGAAGGAATGACTCAAAGACACAAGGACTTGATGCATTGAAGCTGATGTCCATGATACCAGCTGGAGTTTTCTGGCAGGGAGACAATTTTACTTCTATAATTTACTGGAACCTGGAAAGTCAATTATAAAAGCAGAATTGGAATCGGTAATATAAAGGTTATTGGAACCGGTCATCAGATGGAAATAACAACTCCTGCTGACAGGTTTCCTCTAAGTCTATTGATTCCGTTTTTTGGATGTTGGCAGTGTGAGTTATACTCAACATGCTTGAAATCTGTTTTGTCTGAGCCTTCCTGTATAGTCCATAGTAAGGAGGGAGCAACCAGGAAGACAAAGACCGGAGATCAAAATGAGAGAACAACACAACACACACTGCGTGTCCTATTCTAATATATACAACATGAGTAATATAGCCGTATCTTAAAGGGGGACCCCCACAGATCACGAAAACGAGGGGTCGGATGGGGTTCCAGTTACTTCAGTCGGACCCTTCGTTGCTCCAGGAGAGTAATTGAGCAGACGTCCCCACAGTCAGGGGGGAGGGGTCCGGGGTACAGCAGTCAGGGGGGAGGGGTCCGGGGTACAGCAGTCAAGCGTTCACCAACCCTCCAGGCAGCTTTGTCATGAAAACTCCTCCTACAGCTTTGCGATGAACCGATTCCTGCCCTGCCTCCCGCGCCTCCCTGTCCTCTGTGCTCTTGTGAAATAGTTTATTCTCTCCTCTCTGGCCCTGTGCGTATCTGTAGGTAGAAACGCGTGGTGCGCATGTGCAGCTGACTGTGCAGTTCCCTCTGGATAGGGAGGCATATTGCAGATGTGTGTGTCATGGCTGAGACAGCAGAGGTGAGAATGTCATTTGTAATATGCATCTCATGGATCTCATCATCTCTCATCTCTCTTTCTATGTGTCAGATACTAGTGAATGTTCAGAAGGTAAATGAAAGTGTAGAAAACCCTGTACCCTAATAATCTAAACACATTGTCAGCACACAGCATCTCACAGCACTAGAGGGATCATGAAGTGTCTGCTCAGAGAGTCCCCGCTCATACTCTGGAATCTTACACTGACCATCACTGAGTGATATGAGCTAAAACAGCCATAACACTGAGTAACATTGTAAAGTAAGGGGTTATACATGATCTTTATTGTGTAAACATCACTAGAGGATCAAAATCTGAGAATTCTCTTTTTTATGGGCAAATCCCTGTAATAAAATATCTTTCTTCCTTACGTCTGATGTTTTGCGCTTTTCTTGGAGAAAGTGAGTCCTTGTACATGATATAGAGATGAAGCGGATGAGCGCCACCACCAGGACAATCAGGAGCGGTTTCTGGTCTGTGTCACATTGATCGACTAAAAAAGACTTTAAAGGTAGAATTATTTGTGCCATCTTCAATCTCTGTGGGATATTACACAGAAGAATAACTGGATATTGATAAGGTCCTGACACCATTATTTGACCAATGTCCTTATGGGGGGATGTCCTTCTCCGCTGCACATTGTTAGGACCTCTCATCATGCGGACGTGTAGAGGTTATGTGCAGCACTTTTCCTTCTCCCCTGAACTCGTATGTAGATGTCCTTTGTTAATCTCCATTGTTTATCCAAAAAGTGGAAATTATTCCTATTAGTTATAGGAAGTCCCACCAACAAATACATCTGTAGATACGGCTTTGCTTATTTTCTTGTCTCTATTGGAAGGAGATTCCCTCCCATGGGTATAATTCCCAGAATCCACCAGCAGGACAGATGAAAGGTTTTATCTATTGGATATACAAAAATCTTCCACAATATTTTTTTTATAAAAGGTAAATGCCAGGATGGAGGAGTATCCGAGAGGACTCCAGAGAGTGTGACAAGTCGGCTTCATGTCAGCTCCTTCCACCACTGGATGTACAATTAGTCTGATTTTTGAGGAGGTGAAAAGCTCTTTATTTTATAACCAGAGATAATTCTACTACCTACCTCCATGACTATAGATGTATCTCCAGCCATGAGCACTAGGAGAACTAAGTACATTCTCTGAGTATAATGAAGAAGTGAATTATATAATGATACAAGAGATTTACCTAAAACATGATCCTCACCAATATAATGTAAGATCCTGATCCCGTGCTCATAAACCTTGTACATTTATATTTTTCTGTCATATTTTAGGAAATGTTTCAAGATCCAGGTCAGAGCACAAAAACTTTATTATATGTAAAAGGTCATATTCATACCTGAGCCGCTGCTCCACATATTACACCTAGTGTCACCCTGTCCAGGGGTGGATAAGACTGCCCTGGGCTGTAGGAATATTATTATTGCCCCTAAAAGTCTGGAATCACTTCCTACATCTGGTACTAGAATCAGCTTCTTGGGGAATGGAGGATGTGTCCCTTCTGCTGCTTTCAGTATGCAGTTTCAGGACCTTTGTAGAACCTTCAAAGGTCCTAAATGGCTCTTGTCTACATGTGTATTGAGAGCAGGAACATATGGGCAAAAATTTCAATGAGAAGGTCCTTCTCAGTATAAAATTTGGTGAGTGGTTTAAGTGCCCATCTGCCCCCTAGAAGGCTTGGGCCCCGGGCTACTGCCCAAACCGCCTGTATTGCAATCCACTAATGACCCTGCCCCCTTTATGAATGTTAAGGGACACCTCCGGGACGATCCTCTCTCGTTTAAATATATGAAACAGTAGAGAGAAACTCGGTGAAGATCAGATATGAATAAAGGATTACGGCAGCACAGACAGGAATTACATGGACATAATGGGGCTTATTTACTAAGGGTCGCGCTGACCCTCCGGCGGGTTTCGGGTTTTAACAGGGATATAACAGGTGTCTGTGCTGGGATTGTGGCGCACACATCGGGTTGTGGCAGCTGCACTGCTTTCATGCAACAGAAATCTTGGGGGGGGGGTGGGGCGTGGAGAGTCAGCGCATGCGTTTTCAAACACATCACAACAGCTGAGAAGAGGAGATTTGCCTGATTCCATTGCTGTCAACATTGCGTCTACAAAACGTGTGCGTTAAGGCAATCTTAGCACCCATATTAACATTTTGTTAACATATACATCTGTTAGCGCTTTGTTAACAGCTGCATTAACATCGCATTCACGCTTGGTTTTGTAAACACAATGTTATAAGTAATTCTCTTCTTCTCGGCTGTTGTGAGGCGTTTGAAAATTCATGTGTTATCTAGTAATGTGTCGTTCATGAACGGGCCGGCTCTGAGAGTTTGCTCTTGTTCGTGAACAACGTGATCCGGCTCACCTCAGTGAGGCAATGGCTCACTTGACCCCGCCCCCTACTGGCTCACCACGCCCCCTTTTAACCCAATACAATTGGGTTAAAAGTGGAGTGGTGTGGGGTGACTGACTGGCATGCGGCTCCCTATTATATATTTAGTAGGGAGCCGTTCAGGAGGCAGTAGAGCCGGCTCTTCTTAGTGAGCGCAGCCTAATGAGCCAGATCACTAAGTAGAGACGTAATTCCCATCACTAGTGTTAACGCAAACAAAACGAAATGTGTGAACGCAACCTAAGCTGTATTACACTCATTGCCTATACACAGCCAATCGCAGCTCAGATCTCATATTAATGACATGTGACGGAACAGCAACCAATCACAGCTCAGCTTCCAACAGCCCCAGCAGCAGCAGCAGACAATGGCTCCTGTATATGGTGGTCGATAAGTGGATAGCGCAGAGTGAAAATTTCGGCTCAAAACCGAGTCCATGACGTTCCCTAAGGGTGATGGCAGACGTGCTATTTAATGCAAAACACCGGCGGCTCGTTCCCGATCGCAGGTGTTTCCATAGAAATGGCGATGCGATGGGGCCACGGCCCGCCCCGGTGGGTGAGGCTTGGTCTGCGTTTACAAACATCACCCATCACCCTAAGTCACAGAGAGAGCGGATGTGCAAAATTTGGTGATTGTAAACACGACGGTGCAAATTCCTTTAGCGGACACATACACACATATACATACACATACATACATATACATACATACACATACACACATATACATACACATACATACATATACATACATATACATACACATACATACATATACATACATACACATACACACATATACATACATACACATACATACACAAATATATATACACATAAATACATATACATACATACACACATATATATATATATATACACATACATACACATACACACATATACATACACATACATAAATACACACATATATATATATATACACATACAAATACACACATATACATACATACACATACATACATATACATACACATACACACATATACATATACACACACATACACACATATCCAGCTTTATATATTAGATGGAAAAATGTAAAAAATAATAAAAGGAAGGATATAATCCATATGACAATCCTCTTCCTTCTCCCGTCTATATAAAGTTCCCAGAATCCTCCCTTCTGTTATTATTCCCAATATTGCAGCAGTCGGGATTATTATGTCCATAACAAATACAAAATAAATAAAGTTTATTGAAAATAGGTTGTGCTGCTGGCTCCTCCCCCCACATCGCAACATCCTGCTGTTTGATTGGCTGCCTTGCCTTTCTCCTTGTGATGTCATGGAATGTTGTGCTGCTGGCTCCTCCCCCATATTATGACATCACTTGGGTATATAAGGAGCTGTAGAACTGATACACCTCTGAGGGTTTCTGTAGGCGTTTGAGGTAAGTCCGCTGTGTCCTCAGCTCCTTCATTCTCTTCTATAATCTCTCCTGCTCTTCAGTAATGGCCACTTCTTTACTTCTCCTCTGTTACAGAGTTGGTGATTGGAGATTTTGTGTGATTTTGCGGTAAGTCCATCCTTCCTGTATATGTACAATGTCTTCCTGCAGCCACCACTAGGGGGAGCTCAGTGTATACAGCAGCTATTGTGTATTAGAGTAGTTGTATTTATCCATATATAGTGAGTGCCCCCTAGTGGTGGCTGCCAGCAGTGTATATCTGGTAAATCCCTTCTGATCTACTCCAGGCCCCCGTATATTTCTAATATCTATAGAGAGGGATGATGGAACCGGAATAGTAAAGACCCCATCTTCACTATTGGAAATTCAGGTCCCCACATCCCTCTCATTGTCCAAAGTTATTAGAAATATATGGGGCCCATGAGTGTATAGTGTATATGGGGACATCATTATATGGTGTCCAGGCAGGGTTGTCATAGTGTATATGGGGACATCATTATATGGTGTCCAGGCAGGGTTGTCATAGTGTATATGGGGACATCATTATATGGTGTCCAGGCAGGGTTGTCATAGTGTATATGGGGACATCATTATATGGTGTCCAGGAAGAGTTGTCATAGTGTATATGGGGACATCATTATATGGTGTCCAGGCAGGGTTGTCATAGTGTATATGGGGACATCATTATATGGTGTCCAGGCAGGGTTGTCATAGTGTATATGGGGACATCATTATATGGTGTCCAGGCAGGGTTGTCATAGTGTATATGGGGACATCATTATATGGTGTCCAGGAAGAGTTGTCATAGTGTATATGGGGACATCATTATATGGTGTCCAGGCAGAGTTGTCATAGTGTAGATGGGGGACATCATTATATGGTGTCCAGGCAGAGTTGTCATAGTGTAGATGGGGACATCATTATATGGTGTCCAGGAAGAGTTGTCATAGTGTATATGGGGACATCATTATATGGTGTCCAGGCAGAGTTGTCATAGTGTAGATGGGGACATCATTATACGGAGTCCAGGCAGAGTTGTCATAGTGTAGATGGGGGACATCATTATATGGTGTCCAGGCCGAGTTGTCATAGTGTAGATGGGGGACATCATTATATGGTGTCCAGGCAGAGTTGTCATAGTGTAGATGGGACATCATTATATGGTGTCCAGGCAGAGTTGTCATAGTGTAGATGGGGACATCATTATATGGTGTCCAGGCAGAGTTGTCATAGTGTAGATGGGGACATCATTATATGGAGTCCAGGCAGAGTTGTCATAGTGTAGATGGGACATCATTATATGGAGTCCAGGCAGAGTTGTCATAGTGTAGATGGGACATCATTATATGGAGTCCAGGCAGAGTTGTCATAGTGTAGATGGGACATCATTATATGGAGTCCAGGCAGAGTTGTCATAGTGTAGATGGGGACATCATTATATGGTGTCCAGGCAGAGTTGTCATAGTGTAAATGGGGACATCATTATATGGTGTCCAGGCAGAGTTGTCATAGTGTAGATGGGTACATCATTATATAGTGTCCAGGCAGAGTTGTCATAGTGTAGATGGGACATCATTATATGGTGTCCAGGCAGAGTTGTCATAGTGTAGATGGGGACATCATTATATGGTGTCCAGGCAGAGTTGTCATAGTGTAAATGGGGACATCATTATATGGTGTCCAGGCAGAGTTGTCATAGTGTAGATGGGGACATCATTATATGGTGTCCAGGAAGAGTTGTCATAGTGTAGATGGGTACATCATTATATGGTGTCCAGGCAGAGTTGTCATAGTGTAAATGGGGACATCATTATATGGTGTCCAGGCAGAGTTGTCATAGTGTGGATGGGGACATCATTATATGGAGTATAGGCAGAGTTGTCATAGTGTAGATGGGGACATCATTATATGGTGTCCAGGCAGAGTTGTCATAGTGTAGATGGGGACATCATTATATGGTGTCCAGGCAGAGTTGTCATAGTGTAGATGGGATATCATTATATGGTGTCCAGGCAGAGTTGTCATAGTGTAAATGGGGATATCATTATATAGTGTCCAGGCAGAGTTGTCATAGTGTAGATGGGGGACATCATTATATGGTGTCCAGGCAGAGTTGTCATAGTGTAGATGGGGACATCATTATATGGAGTCCAGGCAGAGTTGTCATAGTGTAGATGGGGACATCATTATATGGTGTCCAGGCAGAGTTGTTATAGTGTAGATGAGGGACATCATTATATGGTGTCCAGGCAGAGTTGTCATAGTGTAGATGGGGGACATCATTATATAGTGTCCAGGCCGAGTTGTCATAGTGTAGATGGGGACATCATTATATGGAGTCCAGGCAGAGTTGTCATAGTGTAGATGGGGACATCATTATATGGTGTCCAGGCAGAGTTGTCATAGTGTAGATGAGGGACATCATTATATGGAGTCTAGGCAGAGTTGTCATAGTGTAGATGGGGACATCATTATATGGTGTCCAGGCAGAGTTGTCATAGTGTAGATGAGGGACATCATTATATGGTGTCCAGGCCGAGTTGTCATAGTGTAGATGGGGACATCATTATATGGAGTCCAGGCAGAGTTGTCATAGTGTAGATGGGGACATCATTATATGGTGTCCAGGCAGAGTTGTCATAGTGTAGATGAGGGACATCATTATATGGTGTCCAGGCAGAGTTGTCATAGTGTAGATGGGGGACATCATTATATGGTGTCCAGGCAGAGCTGTCATAGTGTAGATGGGACATCATTATATGGTGTCCAGGCCGAGTTGTCATAGTGTAGATGGGGACATCATTATATGATGTCCAGGCAGAGTTGTCATAGTGTAGATGGGGACATCATTATATGATGTCCAGGCAGAGTTGTCATAGTGTAGATGGGGACATCATTATATGGTGTCCAGGCAGAGTTGTCATAGTGTAGATGGGGACATCATTATATGGAGTCCAGGCAGAGTTGTCATAGTGTAGATGGGGACATCATTATATGGTGTCCAGGCAGAGTTGTCATAGTGTAGATGGGGACATCATTATATGGAGTCCAGGCAGAGTTGTCATAGTGTAGATGGGGACATCATTATATGGAGTCCATAGATCTGGGGGCCATTTACCTGGGGGAATTGATACCATGGAGTACATACTGAGGGTCTTGGGTGCTCTAGAGGTCCTCCACGGGGGCTGTAGATTGGCGTAGTACAGGGGCTGGGGGCAGTAGATTGGGGGTAGTACAGGTGTAGTACAGGGGCTGGGGGCAGTAGATTGGGGGTAGTACAGGTGTAGTACAGGGGCTGGGGGCTGTAGTTTGGGGGTAGTACCAGGGCTGGGGGCTGTAGATTGGGGGTTAGTAGAGGTGTAGTACAGGGGCTGGGGGCTGTAGATTGGGGGTAGTACAGGGGCTGGGGTCTGTAGATTGGGGGTCGTAGAGGTGTAGTACAGGGGCTGGGGTCTGTAGATGGGGGGTAGTACAGGGGCTGTAGATTGGGGGTAGTACAGGGGCTAGGGGCTGTAGATTGGGGGTAGTACAGGGGCTAGGGGCTGTAGATTGGGGGTAGTACAGGGGCTAGGGGCTGTAGATTGGGGGTAGTACAGGGGTAGTACAGGGGCTGGGGGCTGTAGATTGGGGGTAGTACAGGGGCTGGGGGCTGTAGATGCGGGGTAGTACAGGGGCTGGGGGCTGTAGATTGGGGATAGTACAGGGGCTAGGGGCTGTAGATTGGGGGTAGTACAGGGGTAGTACAGGGGCTGGGGGCTGTAGATTGGGGGTAGTACAGGGGCTGGGGGCTGTAGATGCGGAGTAGTACAGGGGCTGGGGGCTGTAGATTGGGGGTAGTACAGGTGTAGTACAGGGGCTGGGGGCTGAAGATTGGGGGTAGAACTGGTGTAGTACAGGGGCTAGGGGCTGTAGATTGGGGGTAGTACAAGGGCTGAGGGCTGTAGATTGGGGGTAGTACAGGGGCTGAGGGCTGTATATTGGGAGTAGTACAGGTGTAGTACAGGGGCTGGGGGCTGTATATTGGGGGTAGCACAGGTGTAGTACAGGGGCTGGGGGCTGTAGATTGGGGGTAGTACAGGGGCTGAAGGCTGTAGATTGGGTGTAGTGCAGCGGCTGGGGGCTGTAGATTGGGGTAGTACAGGGGCTGGGGACTGTAGATTGGGGGTAGTACTGGGGCTGGGGGCTGTAGATTGGCATAGTACAGGGGCTGGGGCCTGTAGGTTGGCATAGTACAGGGGCTGGGGGCTGTACAGTGGGTGTAGTACAGGGGCTGGGGGCTGTAGATTGGGGGTAGTACAGGTGTAGTACAGGGGCTGGGGGCTGTAGATTGGGGGTAGTACAGGGGCGGGGCGCTGTAGATTGGTTGTAGTACCTGGGCTGGGGGCTGTAGCTGGGGGGTAGTACAGGGGCTGGGGGCTGTAGATTGGGGGTAGTACAGGGGCTGGGGGCTGTAGAATGGGGGTAGTAGAGGTGTAGTACAGGGGCTTGGGGCTGTTCATTGGGTGTAGTACAGGGGCTGGGGGCTGTAGATTGGGGGTAGTACAGGTGTAGTACAGGGGCTGGGGGCTGTAGATTGGGGGTAGTACAGGGGCGGGGCGCTGTAGATTGGTTGTAGTACCTGGGCTGGGGGCTGTAGCTGGGGGGTAGTACAGGGGCTGGGGGCTGTAGATTGGGGGTAGTACAGGGGCTGGGGGCTGTAGATTGGGGGTAGTAGAGGTGTAGTACAGGGGCTGGGGGCAGTAGATTGGGTGTAGTACAGGGGCTGGGGTCTGTAGACTGGGGGTAGTACAGGTGTAGTAAAGGGGCTGGGGTCTGTAGAAGGGTGGTAGTACAGGAGCTGGGGTCTGTAGATGGGGGGTAGTACAGGGGCTGTGGGCTGTAGATTGGGGGTAGTACAGGGGCTGGGGGCTGTAGATTGGGGATAGTACAGGGGCTGGGGGCTGTATATTGGGGGTAGTACAGGTGTAGTACAGGGGCTGGGGGCTATAGATTGGGTGTAGTACAGGGGCTGGGGGCTGTAGATTGGGGGTAGTACAGGGGCTGGGGGCTGTAGATTGGGGGTAGCAGAGGTGTAGTACATGGGCTGGGGGCTGTAGATTGGGGGTAGTAGAGGGGCTGGGGGCTGTAGATTGGGGGTAGTACAGGGGCTGGGGGCTGTAGATTGGGAGTAGTACAGGGGCTGGGGGCTGTAGATTGGCGGTAGTACAGGTGTAGTTCAGGGGCTGGGGGCTGTAGAGTGGGGTAGTACAGGGCCTGGGAGCTGTAGATTGGGGGTAGCACAGGGGCTGGGAGCTATAGATTGGGGGGTAGTACATGTGTATTACAGGGGCTGGGGGCTGCAGATTGGGGGTAGCACAGGGGCTGGGAGCTGTAGATTGGGGAGTAGTACAGGGGCTGGGGGCTGTAGACTGGGGGTGGTACAGGGGCTGGGGGCTGTAGATTGGGGGTAGTAGAGGTGTAGTACAGGGGCTGGGGGCTGTAGATTGGGGATAGTACAGGGGCTAGGGGCTGTAGATTGGGGGTAGTACAGGGGTAGTACAGGGGCTGGGGGCTGTAGATTGGGGGTAGTACAGGGGCTGGGGGCTGTAGATGCGGGGTAGTACAGGGGCTGGGGGCTGTAGATTGGGGGTAGTACAGGTGTAGTACAGGGGCTGGGGGCTGAAGATTGGGGGTAGAACTGGTGTAGTACAGGGGCTAGGGGCTGTAGATTGGGGGTAGTACAAGGGCTGAGGGCTGTAGATTGGGGGTAGTACAGGGGCTGAGGGCTGTATATTGGGAGTAGTACAGGTGTAGTACAGGGGCTGGGGGCTGTATATTGGGGGTAGCACAGGTGTAGTACAGGGGCTGGGGGCTGTAGATTGGGGGTAGTACAGGGGCTGAAGGCTGTAGATTGGGTGTAGTGCAGCGGCTGGGGGCTGTAGATTGGGGTAGTACAGGGGCTGGGGGCTGTAGATTGGGGGTAGAACTGGGGCTGGGGGCTGTAGATTGGCATAGTACAGGGGCTGGGGCCTGTAGGTTGGCATAGTACAGGGGCTGGGGGCTGTACATTGGGTGTAGTACAGGGGCTGGGGGCTGTAGATTGGGGGTAGTACAGGTGTAGTACAGGGGCTGGGGGCTGTAGATTGGGGGTAGTACAGGGGCGGGGCGCTGTAGATTGGTTGTAGTACCTGGGCTGGGGGCTGTAGCTGGGGGGTAGTACAGGGGCTGGGGGCTGTAGATTGGGGGTAGTACAGGGGCTGGGGGCTGTAGATTGGGGGTAGTAGAGGTGTAGTACAGGGGCTGGGGGCTGTTCATTGGGTGTAGTACAGGGGCTGGGGGCTGTAGATTGGGGGTAGTACAGGTGTAGTACAGGGGCTGGGGGCTGTAGATTGGGGGTAGTACAGGGGCGGGGCGCTGTAGATTGGTTGTAGTACCTGGGCTGGGGGCTGTAGCTGGGGGGTAGTACAGGGGCTGGGGGCTGTAGATTGGGGGTAGTACAGGGGCTGGGGGCTGTAGATTGGGGGTAGTAGAGGTGTAGTACAGGGGCTGGGGGCAGTAGCTGGGGGGTAGTACAGGGGCTGGGGGCTGTAGATTGGGGGTAGTACAGGGGCTGGGGGCTGTAGATTGGGGGTAGTAGAGGTGTAGTACAGGGGCTGGGGGCAGTAGATTGGGTGTAGTACAGGGGCTGGGGTCTGTAGACTGGGGGTAGTACAGGTGTAGTAAAGGGGCTGGGGTCTGTAGAAGGGTGGTAGTACAGGAGCTGGGGTCTGTAGATGTGGGGTAGTACAGGGGCTGTGGGCTGTAGATTGGGGGTAGTACAGGGGCTGGGGGCTGTAGATTGGGGATAGTACAGGGGCTGGGGGCTGTATATTGGGGGTAGTACAGGTGTAGTACAGGGGCTGGGGGCTGTAGATTGGGTGTAGTACAGGGGCTGGGGGCTGTAGATTGGGGGTAGTACAGGGGCTGGGGGCTGTAGATTGGGGGTAGCAGAGGTGTAGTACATGGGCTGGGGGCTGTAGATTGGGGGTAGTAGAGGGGCTGGGGGCTGTAGATTGGGGGTAGTACAGGGGCTGGGGGCTGTAGATTGGGAGTAGTACAGGGGCTGGGGGCTGTAGATTGGCGGTAGTACAGGTGTAGTTCAGGGGCTGGGGGCTGTAGAGTGGGGTAGTACAGGGCCTGGGAGCTGTAGATTGGGGGTAGCACAGGAGCTGGGAGCTATAGATTGGGGGGTAGTACAGGTGTATTACAGGGGCTGGGGGCTGCAGATTGGGGGTAGCACAGGGGCTGGGAGCTGTAGATTGGGGAGTAGTACAGGGGCTGGGGGCTGTAGACTGGGGGTGGTACAGGGGCTGGGGGCTGTAGATTGGGGGTAGTAGAGGTGTAGTACAGGGGCTGGGGGCTGTAGATTGGCAGTAGTACAGGTGTACTACAGGGGCTGGGGGCTGTAGATTGGGGGTAGTAGAGGGGCTGGGGGCTGTAGACTGGGGGTAGTACAGGGGCTGGGGGCTGTAGATTGGGGGTAGTACAGGGGCTGGGAGCTGTAGATTGGGGGGTAGTACAGGTGTAGTACAGGGGCTTGGAGCTGTAGATTGGGGGTAGCACAGGGGCTGGGAGCTGTAGATTGGGGGGTAGTACAGGTGTAGTACAGGGGCTGGGAGCTGTAGATTGGGGGTAGTACAGGTGTATTACAGGGGCTGGGAGCTGTAGATTGGGGGTAGTACAGGTGTATTACAGGGGCTGGGGGCTGTAGATTGGGGGTAGCACAGGGGCTAGGGGCTGTAGACTGGGGATAGTACAGGGGCTGGGGGCTGTAGATTGGGGGTAGTACAGGTGTAGTACAGGGGCTGGGGGCTGTAGATTGGGGGTAGCACAGGGGCTGGGAGCTGTAGATTGGGGGGTAGTACAGCGATAGTACAGGGGCTGGGGGCTGTATATTGGGTGTAGTACCAGGGCTGGGGGCTGTAGATTGGGGGGTAGTACAGGTGTAGTACAGGGGCTGGGGGCTGTAGACTAGGGGTGGTACAGGGGCTGGAGGCTGTAGATTGGGGGTAGTAGAGGGGCTGGGGCTGTAGATTGGGTGTAGTACAGGGGCTGGGGGCTGTAGATTGGGGGTAGTACAGGTGTAGTAGAGGGGCTGGGGGCTGTAGATTGGGTGTAGTACAGGTGTAGTACAGGGGCTGGGGGCTGTAGACTGGGGTTGGTACAGGGGCTGGGGCTGTAGACTGGGGGTGGTAAAGGGGCTGGGGGCTGTAGATTGGGTGTAGTACAGGGGCTGGGGGCTGTAGACTGGGGGTGGTACAGGGGCTGTAGATTGGGTGTAGTAGGGTCTGGTTATAGGTGGGACATGTATCATGGAGAAGAAATTGAGGGTCTTGGGTGCTCTAGAGGTCCTCCTCGGGGGCTGTAGATTGGGTGTAGTACAGGGGCTGGGGCTGTAGATTGGCGGTAGTACAGGTGTAGTACAGGGGCTGGGGGCTGTAGATTGGGGGTAGTACAGGTGTAGTACAGGAGCTGGGGGCTGTAGATTGGGGGTGGTACAGGTGTAGTACAGCGGCTGGGGATGTATATTGGGGGTAGTACAGGGGCTGGGGGCTGTATATTGGGGGTGGTACAGGTGTAGTACAGGGGCTGGGGGCTGTAGATTGGGGGTAGTACAGGGGCTGGGGGCTGTAGATTGGGGGTAGTACAGGGGCTGGGGGCTGTAGATTGGGGGTAGTAGAGGTGTAGTACAGGGGCTGGGGGCAGTAGATTGGGTGTAGTACAGGGGCTGGGGTCTGTAGACTGGGGGTAGTACAGGTGTAGTAAAGGGGCTGGGGTCTGTAGAAGGGTGGTAGTACAGGAGCTGGGGTCTGTAGATGGGGGGTAGTACAGGGGCTGTGGGCTGTAGATTGGGGGTAGTACAGGGGCTGGGGGCTGTAGATTAGGGGTAGTACAGGGGCTGGGGGCTGTATATTGGGGGTAGTACAGGTGTAGTACAGGGGCTGGGGGCTGTAGATTGGGGGTAGTACAGGGGCTGGGAGCTGTAGATTGGGGGGTAGTACAGGTGTAGTACAGGGGCTGGGAGCTGTAGATTGGGGGTAGCACAGGGGCTGGGAGCTGTAGATTGGGGGGTAGTACAGGTGTAGTACAGGGGCTGGGAGCTGTAGATTGGGGGTAGTACAGGTGTATTACAGGGGCTGGGAGCTCTAGATTGGGGGTAGTACAGGTGTATTACAGGGGCTGGGGGCTGTAGATTGGGGGTAGCACAGGGGCTAGGGGCTGTAGACTGGGGATAGTACAGGGGCTGGGGGCTGTAGATTGGGGGTAGTACAGGTGTAGTACAGGGGCTGGGGGCTGTAGATTGGGGGTAGCACAGGGGCTGGGAGCTGTAGATTGGGGGGTAGTACAGCGATAGTACAGGGGCTGGGGGCTGTATATTGGGTGTAGTACCAGGGCTGGGGGCTGTAGATTGGGGGGTAGTACAGGTGTAGTACAGGGGCTGGGGGCTGTAGACTAGGGGTGGTACAGGGGCTGGAGGCTGTAGATTGGGGGTAGTAGAAGGGCTGGGGCTGTAGATTGGGTGTAGTACAGGGGCTGGGGGCTGTAGATTGGGGGTAGTACAGGTGTAGTAGAGGGGCTGGGGGCTGTAGATTGGGTGTCGTACAGGGGCTGGGGGCTGTAGACTGGGGTTGGTACAGGGGCTGGGGCTGTAGACTGGGGGTGGTAAAGGGGCTGGGGGCTGTAGATTGGGTGTAGTACAGGGGCTGGGGGCTGTAGACTGGGGGTGGTACAGGGGCTGTATATTGGGTGTAGTAGGGGTCTGGTTATAGGTGGGACATGTATCATGGAGAAGAAATTGAGGGTCTTGGGTGCTCTAGAGGTCCTCCTCGGGGGCTGTAGATTGGGTGTAGTACAGGGGCTGGGGCTGTAGATTGGCGGTAGTACAGGTGTAGTACAGGGGCTGGGGGCTGTAGATTGGGGGTAGTACATGTGTAGTACAGGGGCTGGGGGCTGTAGATTGGGGGTGGTACAGGTGTAGTACAGCGGCTGGGGATGTATATTGGGGGTAGTACAGGGGCTGGGGGCTGTATATTGGGGGTGGTACAGGTGTAGTACAGGGGCTGGGGGCTGTAGATTGGGGGTAGTACAGGGGCTGGGGGCTGTAGATTGGGGGTAGTACAGGTGTAGTACAGGGGCTGGGGGCTGTAGATTGGAGGTAGCACAGGTGTAGTACAGGGGCTGGGGGCTGTAGATTGGGGGTAGTACAGGGGCTGGGGCTGTATATTGGGTGTAGTACAGGGCCTGGGGCTGTATATTGGGGGTAGTACAGGTGTAATACAGGGACTGGGGCTGTAGACTGGGGGTAGTAGAGGGGCTGGGGGCTGTAGATTGGGGGTAGTACAGGGGCTGGGGCTGTAGATTGGGGTAGTACAGGGGCTGGGGGCTGTAGATTGGGTGTAGTACAGGGGCTGAGGTTGTAGATTGGGGGTAGTGCAGGGGCTGGGGGCTGTAGATTGGGGGTAGTACAGGGGCTGGGGCTGTAGATTGGGGTAGTACAGGGGCTGGCGGCTGTAGATTGGGTGTAGTACAGGGGCTGGGGGCTGTAGATTGGGGGTGGTACAGGGGCTGGGGGCTGTAGATTGGGGGGTAGTACAGGGGCTGGAGGCTGTAGATTGGGTGTAGTACAGGGGCTGGGGGCTGTAGATTGGGGTTGGTACAGGGGCTGGGGGCTGTAGATTGGGGGGTAGTACAGGGGCTGGAGGCTGTAGATTGGGTGTAGTACAGGGGCTGGGGGCTGTAGATTGGGTGTAGTACAGGGGCTGGGGGCTGTAGATTGGGTGTAGTAGGGGCCGGTTATAGGGGGGACATGTATCATGGAGAAGATATTGAGGGTCTTGGGTGCTCTAGAGGTCCTCCTCGGGAGCTGTAGATTGGGTGTAGTAGGGGTCCGGTTATAGGTGGGACATGTATCATGGAGAAGACGTTGTATGAAGATGCAGCTTCAGGTCTTGGGTTCTTGGTGCCGGTTGATGTTGGTTCTGGTCTATGAGACGTTACTAATGTCTGATGTCCATCATGTCTCCATCTGTAGAGACCATAGAACATGTCCTGGACACTCACCGTCTTATTACTTCTAGGATGGACGACTTTGAGGTGATGGAGGAGGAGCTGGAGGTGATAGATATCTGTGAGGAGGAGATAGTGAGGAACATCAAGAAGCTGGAGGTGATAGATATCTGTGAGGAGGAGATAGTGAGGAACATCAAGAAGCTGGAGGTGAAGAGGGCATGGGAGGAGGAGAAGACCAAGGAGGTGAAGATGGAGGAGAAGACCAAGCAGAGGAAGATGGAGGTGAAGAGGAGATGGTGGGAGGAGGTGACAATCCAAGAACAGATGACAGAGAAGGAGCAGGGCCGGAGGATGATGTAAGTAGAGTCACTGCACTGGTGACTTCAGGAGACAAATAAACTGACCCCAAACCTTTGTGATCCAAATCTTCCCAATCCTACGAGACACGATCCATAGTGTATATCAGTGATGTGATTGGTCGTCTGGGAATGTGTAGTGATGTCTCCTGACCGGTATATGTCATGTATCTCCTCATATTCCCCAACAGGTGGTGGAAAGTCTATGGCTCCGACCCCAATAAAAGGTAATTATACCATATTCTGTACACGAGGGGTATACGGGGGACACGAGGGGTATACGGGAGACACGAGGGGTAGATGAAGACATGAGGGATATATGGGAGACATGAGGGGTAGATGAAGACATGAGGGGTATATGGGAGACATGAGGGGTAGATGGAGACATGAAGGGTAGATGGGAGACACGAGGGGTAGATGGGAGACATGAGGGGTAGATGGAGGACACGAGGGGTAGATGGAGGACACGAGGGGTAGATGGGGGACACGAGGGGTAGATGGGGACATGAGGGGTAGATGGGGACATGAGGGGTAGATGGGGGGACACGAGGGGTATACTGGCGACATGAGGGGTATATGGAGACATGAGGGGTATATTAGGACATGAGGGGTATACTGGAGACATGAGGGGTAGATGGGAGACACGAGGGGTAGATGGGGACATGAGGGGTATACTGGAGACATGAGGGGTACACGGGGGACATGAGGGGTATACGGGAGACACGAGGGGTAGATGGGGGACATGAGGGGTAGATGGAGACATGAGGGGTATACTGGAGACATAAGGGGTAGATGGGAGATATGAGGGGTAGATGGGAGACATGAGGGGTAGATGGGAGACATGAGGGGTAGATGGGAGACATGAGGGGTATATGGAGACATGAGGGGTATGTGGAGACATGAGGGGTATGTGGAGACATGAGGGCTACACAGGGGACATGAGGGGTATATGGGGACATGAGGGGTATATGGGGACATGAGGGGTAGATGGAGACATGAGGGGTATATGGAGACATGAGGGGTATATGGGGACATGAGGGGTAGATGGGGGACATGAGGGGTACACAGGGGACATGAGGGGTATATGGGGACATGAGGGGTATATGGAGACATGAGGGGTATATGGGGACATGAGGGGTAGATGGAGACATGAGGGGTATATGGAGACATGAGGGGTATACTGGAGACATGAGGGGTAGATGGGAGACATGAGGGGTACACAGGGGACATGAGGGGTAGATGGGGACATGAGGGGTATATGGGGGACATGAGGGGTATATGGGGACATGTGTCGGGCAGTTGCAGTAACCAGCGATGTCTTTTCTATTTTAGGAAGAGAATTGCAAAAGAAACAGCGATTTGTTTGCCTGGTTACATGTAAGTACATACAGGGTGACTCCAGGTTTCAGTAGGCCCCTGGGTGACAGAGCCTCAGTAGGCCCCTGGGTGACTCCAGGTTTCAGTAGGCCCCTGGGTGACAGAGCCTCAGTAGGCCCCTGGGTGACACCAGGTTTCAGTGGGCCCCTGGGTGACAGAGCCTCAGTAGGCCCCTGGGTGACTCCAGGTTTCAGTGGGCCCCTGGGTGACAGAGCCTCAGTAGGTCCCTGGGTGACAGAGCCTCAGTAGGTCCCTGGGTGACAGAGCCTCAGTAGGTCCCTGGGTGACAGAGCCTCAGTAGGCCCCTGGGTGACAGAGCCTCAGTAGGCCCCCGGGTGACAGAGCCTCAGTAGGCACCTGGGTGACAGAGCCTCAGTAGGCCCCTGGGTGACAGAGCCTCAGTAGGCCCCTGGGTGGCAGAGCCTCAGTAGGCCCCTGGGTGACAGAGCCTCAGTAGGCCCCTGGGTAACAGAGCCTCAGTAGGTCCCTGGATGACAGAGCCTCAGTGGTCCCCTGGGTGACAGAGCCTCAGTGGGCCCCTGGGTGACAGAGCCTCAGTGGGCCCCTGGGTGACAGAGCCTCAGTAGGCCCCTGGGTGACAGAGCCTCAGTAGGCCCCTGGGTGACAAAGCCTCAGTAGGCCCCTGGGTGACAAAGCCTCAGTAGGCCCCTGGGTGACAGAGCCTCAGTAGGCCCCTGGGTGACTGAGCCTCATTAGGCCCCTGGGTGACAGAGCCTCAGTAGGCCCCTGGGTGACAGAGCCTCAGTAGGCCCCTGGGTGACAGAGCCTCAGTAGGCCCCTGGGTGACAGAGCCTCAGTAGGCCCCTGGGTGACAGAGCCTCAGTAGGCCCCTGGGTGACAGAGCCTCAGTAGGCCCCTGGGTGACAGAGCCTCAGTAGGCCCCTGGGTGACAAAGCCTCAGTAGGCCCCTGGGTGACAAAGCCTCAGTAGGCCCCTGGGTGACAAAGCCTCAGTAGGCCCCTGGGTGACAGAGCCTCAGTAGGCCCCTGGGTGACAGAGCCTCATTAGGCCCCTGGGTGACAGAGCCTCAGTAGGCCCCTGGGTGACAGAGCCTCAGTAGGCCCCTGGGTGACAGAGCTCAGTAGGCCCCTGGGTGACAGAGCCTCAGTGGATTATTAAGGTCCATCTGCTTCTCCCGGAGAGAATATAACTCATGATTCCCCAGTCTCCATATTATCCGACTTATTCATAAATCATTGATGTCCCATGTCATACAGTGAGGAAGATGAGATGGAACATCATGAATCAGAGGAGGAGACAGAGGAGGACGATCTGCTAGTGGTGAAGGTGGAGGAGATACATCGGGAGCAGGAGAAGGTGGAGGAGGAGGTAGAGGAGATACATCTGGAGCAGGAGGAGGAGGTAGAGGAGATACATCTGGAGCAGGAGGAGGAGGTAGAGGAGATACATCTGGAAGAGGAGGAGGTAGAGGAGATACATCTGGAAGAGGAGGAGGTAGAGGAGATACATCTGGAAGAGGAGAAGGTGGTGGATGTAGAGGAGATACATCTGAAGCTGGAGAAGGTGGAGGAGGAAGAGGAGGAATTGTTGATAGAGGAACATCTGGAGGAGGACAGAGAGGGTCTGGGAAGGTGAGTGCAGGGTCCAGATATAATGTCCAGGTAATAGGAGACGTTACATAGTTATCTATAGCTCATACATTGATCTCTGTGTTTTCTATCACAGACGAGAGGTGAAGGTGGCCTGGGCCAGTGAGGAGTCTCTCCAGTAAGTATATAGGACTGTTATGACATTACTGGACTCCACAAGGGGGTCACATACTTTTCTGTGTTGAGCTCTTCCACTCTGTGTCCACGGAACATGACCCAGAACTTTAATGTATAGAATATTCTGGACCAGTGGTGGCAAAACTATGGGAGTCCTCTCTGCGGGCACCCAGTCCCTTACCCAGAGTTCACCAGACGGTACACAAGGGCTCCTCCTGCAGTCCTGGGGAGCACCAGAGGTGTTCAGCGCTAGGACTGCAGGAGGAGTAAGGAGGTGCGGACAGGACTTCAGGATTATCATTGGGGATCATGTTCCGAGATTCTTCCTGTTAAAGGGAAGCTACAATGATAATCAGAACCTCCCCTCATTCTTCAATGTTCTTGGTTCTCATGGGTATATAAGGGGTATATGGAGGACTTGAGGGGTATATGGAGGACAAGAGGGGTATATAAGGGGTATATTGAGGACATGAGGGGGTATATGAGGGACATGAGGGGTATATAAGGGGTATATGGGGGACATGAGGGGCATATAAGGGGTATATGGAGGACATGAGGGGTATATAAGGGGTATATGAGGGACATGAGGGGTATATAAGGGGTATATGGAGGACATGAGGGGTATATAAGGGGTATATGGAGGACATGAGGGGTATATAAGGGGTATATGGGGGACATGAGGGGTATATAAGGGGTATATGGGGGACATGAGGGGTATATAACGGGTATATGGAGGACATGAGGGGTATATAAGGGGTATACGGAGGACATGAGGGGTATATAAGGGGTATACGGGGGACATGAGGGGTATATAAGGGGTATATTGGGGACATGAGGGGTATAAGGGGTATATGGAGGACATGAGGGGTATATGGAGGACATGAGGGGTATATAAGGGGTATATTGGGGACATAAGGGGTATATAAGGGGTATATGGAGGACATGAGGGGTATATAAGGGGTATATTGGGGACATGAGGGGTATATAAGGGGTATATGGGGGACATGAGGGGTATATAAGGGGTATATGGGGGACATGAGGGGTATATAACGGGTATATGGAGGACATGAGGGGTATATAAGGGGTATACGGAGGACATGAGGGGTATATAAGGGGTATACGGGGGACATGAGGGGTATATAAGGGGTATATTGGGGACATGAGGGGTATAAGGGGTATATGGAGGACATGAGGGGTATATAAGGGGTATATGGAGGACATGAGGGGTATATAAGGGGTATATTGGGGACATGAGGGGTATATAAGGGGTATATGGAGGACATGAGGGGTATATAAGGGGTATATTGGGGACATGAGGGGTATATAAGGGGTATATTGGGGACATGAGGGGTATATAAGGTTCACCCTCCCTCTTCTGGACTGATCCTGGGTGACTCCACCACTCATGGAGATTTATCTATTATTTTATCCTTTAGGCCAAGACGCAAGTGGTGGAGGCCCAAGTGCCTGAGCCCCGGCAGCGGCAGGAAGAGGTGATTGACACTTTACCTTCTTCCTCTAGGGGGCGCTTTCTGTATATATATATATATACACTCACCGGCCACTTTATTAGGTACACCATGCTAGTAACGGGTTGGACCCCCTTTTGCCTTCAGAACTGCCTCAATTCTTCGTGGCATAGATACAACAAGGTGCTGGAAGCTCCTCAGAGATTTTGGTCCATATTGACATGATGGCATCACACAGTTGCCGCAGATTTGTCGGCTGCACATCCATGATGCGAATCTCCCGTTCCACCACATCCCAAAGATGCTCTATTGGATTGAGATCTGGTGACTGTGGAGGCCATTTGAGTACAGTGAACTCCAGGGCTGGATTAAGGGTGGTGGGGGCCCCTGGGCGCAATCTGGTGGGGGCCCTTCCAACAATGCTTTTGGAAGTATATAGCCTGCCAGCCCCCTGTAGTATGTAGACTGCCAGCCCTGTATAGTCTGTAGCCTGCCAGCCCCCTGTAGTATGTAGCCTGCCAACTGGTGGGGGCCCCTTTAAAAAGTGAAAGTGGTGGGGGCCCCGGGGCTCGAGCCCCATGAGCCCCTCCTTTAATCCGGCCCTGGTGAACTCATTGTCTTGTTCAAGAAACCAGTCTGAGATGATTCCAGCTTTATGACATGGCGCATTATCCTGCTGAAAGTAGTCATAAGATGTTGGGTACATTGTGGTCATAAAGGGATGGACATGGTCAGCAACAATATTCTGTGGCGTTGCAACGATGCTCAATTGGTACCAAGGGGCCCAAAGAGTGCCAAGAAAATATTCCCCACACCATGACACCACCACCACCAGCCTGAACCGTTGATACAAGGCAGGATGGATCCATGCTTTCATGTTGTTGACGCCAAATTCTGACCCTACCATCCAAATGTTGCAGCAGAAATCGAGACTCATCAGACCAGGCAACGTTTTTCCAATCTTCTACTGTCCAATTTCGATGAGCTTGTGCAAATTGTAGCCTCAGTTTCCTGTTCTTAGCTGAAAGGAGTGGCACCCGGTGTGGTCTTCTGCTGCTGTAGCGCATCTGCCTCAAAGTTTGACGTACTGTGCGTTCAGAGATGCTCTTCTGCCTACCTTGGTTGTAACGGGTGGCGATTTGAGTCACTGTTGCCTTTCTATCAGCTCGAACCAGTCTGCCCATTCTCCTCTGACCTCTGGCATCAACAAGGCATTTCCGCCCACAGAACTGCCGCTCACTGGATGTTTTTTCTTTTTCGGACCATTCTCTGTAAACCCTAGAGATGGTTGTGCGTGAAAATCCCAGTAGATCAGCAGTTTCTGAAATACTCAGACCAGCCCTTCTGGCACCAACAACCATGCCACGTTCAAAGGCACTCAAATCACCTTTCTTCCCCATACTGATGCTCGGTTTGAACTGCAGGAGATTGTCTTGACCATGTCTACATGCCTAAATGCCATGTTGCCGCCATGTGATTGGCTGATTAGAAATTAAGTGTTAACAAGCAGTTGGACAGGTGTACCTAATAAAGTGGCCGGTGAGTGTATATATATATATCAGCTCCCTATTGTGTTTCAATGCTCTTTCTGAGCGGGAGGGGGGGGGGGGTAGATTTCCTGGGTCCCGGGATCCCCATAATATTTGTCACATGACTAATAAATATCTTCATCTTTCAGCAGCAGAAGCAGCAAAGGGGAGAAGAAACCCTCAAGGTAAATACACAACTTTGTAAAGTGCTTGACTCCTCCCCCATGACACCGAGTAGAGATGATGGTGGAGGGTCTTCACATCAGGACTGAACACGATCTCCGCTGGTCTTGTCTCCTGCAGGTTCATGAGGTTCCTCCTGTGTTGCTGCAGAGCTGACACTTCAGAATAGAAGGACTGCGGAAAGCTCCATCTTCCTGTTCATTTCTTGATGGCGGACGTATCAGAAAATTAAACTGAACAGACTGGATCCATTTTGAGCCCAGAACCGTCTTGTCCCTGGGCAGGGGCATCAGGAAGCCCCACATCTCTGCGGGGTTGGCGCCTTTCCACTGATCGATGACCTACCTCATCCACGTCCACCAAAGAGGAGAGAAGAGAAGCTGCGATCCAAGCCTCTCCATCCGCTGTGCTCCATTAGGAAGGTCCATGAAGGAGAACATATTCCATGTAACGGCTCTCCAGGTGCTGCTCCTCCGCCCAGACAGCGCTAAGGTCCAGGGTAAGGCTGTGTGATGTCATCCTGCTCCTTCCTGGAGCCTCTCTAGGAACATGAAACACCACAGATCTATAGGGGAGTCCCGATTATTCATTCCATGTTGTGTCTTGTCCCTGGAGAGGCGCCACCTACCCTATGCCCACGACTAGAGATGATGGTAGAGGGTCCCCACATCAGGACTCACAATCTCCCCCTGTCCTTGTCTCCTGCAGGTTCCTCCCATGTCTCCTGCGTTGCTGTAGACCGGACTCCTCAGAGTAGAAGAACTTTGAGATGTCTCACGATTTCCTCAGACCTGCATCTACAAATGGTAAAGAAGCCTCCATAGATATTCCTGGTGGCCTCTGCCCCGGATATCTTGTTCCACAAACCTGATTCTTCTTCACAAAGCTGATATTTTCTTTTATAGGATTCTGTCTCTTCTCTGGATCCTTCCTTCCCTCAAACACTAGGCCCACTAATCTCATTAATCAAGAGAACTCCGCTCTTCTTTCCTCCGAACCCCTGGAACCTCTATGTCCATGTCCCTTTACCAAAGCCCAAACTATATGGACCCCAGAGAGCGGACATATTAGATATTAAACTGATCAGAACAGACCCGGGATCCAGTGAGCCCAGCGCCTCCTTATACAATGATTCTCCCATCTCCCTTTACCAAAGCCCAAACTATATGGACCCCAGATAGTGGACCTATTAGATATTAAACTGATCAGAACAGACTCTGGATCCATTTTGGGCCCAGCGCCTCCTTATACAATGATTCTCCCATCTCCCTTTTCCAAAAGCCCAAACTATATGGTCCCCAGAGAGCGGACATATTAGATATTAAACTGATCAGATAGACCCACTAAGTTCTCATTAATCAAGAAAACTTTGGTCTTCTTTCCTCCGACCCCTAGAACCTCTATGTCCATGTCTCTTCTCCAAAAGTCCATTTACTATATGGACCCCGGATAGTGGACACATTAGATATTAAACTGATCAGAACAGACCCTTGATCCATTTTGAGCCCAATGCCTTCTTATAGAAAGACGACAGAGACTCCTTGTATATTACACATTTCCTGTGAGGAGGCTTCACCTCTATGTCCATGTCTCTTCTCCAAAAGTCCATTTAATCGATGTTCCCCAGATAGTGGACATATTAGATATTAAACTGATCAGAACAGACCCTGGATCCATTTTGAGCCCAAAGTGTCTACTACACATTTCCTGGAAGAAGGCTTCACCTCTTTTTCCATGTCCTTTTTCCAAAAGTCCATTTACTATATGGACCCCAGAGAGCGGACATATTAGATATTAAACTGATAAGATAGACCCACTAAGTTCTCATTCATCTAGAAAACTTTGGTCTTCTTTCCTCCGACCCCTGGAACCTCTATTTCCATGTCCCTTTAACAAAGTCCATACCATATGGACCCCAGATAGTGGACCTATTAGATACTAAACTGATCAGAACAGACTCTGGATCCATTTTGAGCCCAGCGCCTTCTTATACAAAGATTCTCCCATCTCCCTTTTCCAAAAGTCCATTCACTCTATAAACCCCAGAAAGCAGCCCTACAACTCCGAGGAGACCCCAAAGAGGAGAGAAGAGACGCTCCAATCCAAGCCTCTCCATCCGGTGTCCTCCCCTGGCCATGCATGTCCTATATGGAGGGAGTAACAGCTCAGGACATAGAAGGAGAACATCTCCCCTGTACCCGCCCTCCAGATGCTGAGACCCTGGGATCTGGGGTAAGACTACACAATAACCTCCTTCTCCTTCCTCGGGGACTGTGGGTGCAGCGATCGATGTCTCTCTAGGAACAGGAAACACCTCGGATTTGCAGGGAGATCCTGTCCCTGGAGAGTCGGGACCCCCCACTCACTGCCGATGTGGAGGTGTTAGGGAAATCCTCGTTACTCCTAACCCTGATGATGGTAGAGGGTCTCTCCAGTCACAGTGTCCCCTGGTCTTGTCTCCTGCAGGTTCCTCGGATTCCTCCTGCGCTGTGGTAAACCAGACACTATGGAGGAAGACATGACTGGCGCCATGTGTACAGGACAAAGACAAGGTCTACACCATATATACTAAATAAATGATAAACCACATGAAGGAGTCTACCAGTCCTTTACACCACATTAGGAGATCTCCCCGAGGCTCAGGTTTGCTCCACTGTCATGGCGTCCATAAGTTACAGCTGCATCACATCCAGTGTCTCCCCCTGAAGGTCCATATTGGAGGGTCGCCCCTTTACCAGACCACCACATACCATCTTATAGCTCCGGGGGTCTGGGGAGGTGTTTGGGTACATTTCTGTCTGTAGGGGGTCTGCACTACACTAAATCCTGGTGCACCTTCTGTCAGGTACACAGCCCTATAGAGATTGTGATCTTATGGGAATCAGATCTGTATAAGGGGGTGCACTACCTGTACCCCAACAGTAACAGGCAAGTGTGGCCAAAGATAACAAAACATATCACCCCCCAAAAAAGGACATAATTGAGTAAATGTGCACAAGGCTCCTGGGCCAAACGGGTTACACCCCACAGTTCTTAAAGAACCCAGTCCTGTTATTGTTGTGCCGCTGTCAGGGATCCCCTAATGTCTGGTGCGGTGCCAAGTGGCTGGCACAAGGCGAATGTGGTGCCAATATACAAAAAGGCTCCAGGTCTATGCAAGGCAATTACAGTCCTGTAAGCCTAACTTCTAATGCGGGGTAAATATACTATAATATATATAAATATATACTGGAGTATGTGACATCACATGGTATAATACGTGACAGGGGCTGCTGTGTATATAGTATCTCCAGGCCCGGTGTATCCTCCATGTAACTACAGAGGAGCCGCTGTGTATATAGTATCTCCAGGCCCGGTGTATCCTCCATGTAACTACAGAGGAGCCGCTGTGTATATAGTATCTCCAGGCCCGGTGTATCCTCCATGTAACTACAGAGGAGCCGCTGTGTATATAGTATCTCCAGGCCCGGTGTATCCTCCATGTAACTACAGAGGAGCCGCTGTGTATATAATATCTCCAGGCCCGGTGTATCCTCCATGTAACTACAGAGGAGCCGCTGTGTATATAGTATCTCCAGGCCCGGTGTATCCTCCATGTAACTACAGAGGAGCCGCTGTGTATATAGTATCTCCAGGCCCGGTGTATCCTCCATGTAACTACAGAGGAGCTGCTGTGTATATAGTATCTCCAGGCCTGGTGTATCCTCCATGTAACTACAGAGGAGCCGCTGTGTATATAGTATCTCCAGGCCCGGTGTATCCTCCATGTAACTACAGAGGAGCTGCTGTGTATATAGTATCTCCAGGCCTGGTGTATCCCCCATGTAACTACAGAGGAGCCGCTGTGTATATAGTATCTCCAGGCCCGGTGTATCCCCCATGTAACTACAGAGGAGCTGCTGTGTATATAGTATCTCCAGGCCTGGTGTATCCCACATGTAACTACAGAGGAGCCGCTGTGTATATAGTATCTCCAGGCCTGGTGTATCCTCCATGTAACTACAGAGGAGCCGCTGTGTATATAGTATCTCCAGGCCTGGTGTATCCTCCATGTAACTACAGAGGAGCCGCTGTGTATATAGTATCTCCAGGCCCGGTGTATCCCCCATGTAACTACAGAGGAGCCGCTGTGTATATAGTATCTCCAGGCCTGGTGTATCCTCCATGTAACTACAGAGGAGCCGCTGTGTATATAGTATCTCCAGGCCCGGTGTATCCTCCATGTAACTACAGAGGAGCCGCTGTGTATATAGTATCTCCAGGCCCGGTGTATCCTCCATGTAACTACAGAGGAGCCGCTGTGTATATAGTATCTCCAGGCCTGGTGTATCCTCCATGTAACTACAGAGGAGCCGCTGTGTATATAGTATCTCCAGGCCTGGTGTATCCTCCATGTAACTACAGAGGAGCCGCTGTGTATATAGTATCTCCAGGCCTGGTGTATCCTCCATGTAACTACAGAGGAGCCGCTGTGTATATAGTATCTCCAGGCCCGGTGTATCCTCCATGTAACTACAGAGGAGCCGCTGTGTATATAGTATCTCCAGGCCTGGTGTATCCTCCATGTAACTACAGAGGAGCCGCTGTGTATATAGTATCTCCAGGCCTGGTGTATCCTCCATGTAACTACAGAGGAGCCGCTGTGTATATAGTATCTCCAGGCCTGGTGTATCCTCCATGTAACTACAGAGGAGCCGCTGTGTATATAGTATCTCCAGGCCTGGTGTATCCTCCATGTAACTACAGAGGAGCCGCTGTGTATATAGTATCTCCAGGCCTGGTGTATCCTCCATGTAACTACAGAGGAGCCGCTGTGTATATAGTATCTCCAGGCCCGGCGTATCCTCCATGTAACTACAGAGGAGCCGCTGTGTATATAGTATCTCCAGGCCCGGTGTATCCTCCATGTAACTACAGAGGAGCCGCTGTGTATATAGTATCTCCAGGCCTGGTGTATCCTCCATGTAACTACAGAGGAGCCGCTGTGTATATAGTATCTCCAGGCCTGGTGTATCCTCCATGTAACTACAGAGGAGCCGCTGTGTATATAGTATCTCCAGGCCCGGTGTATCCTCCATGTAACTACAGAGGAGCCGCTGTGTATATAGTATCTCCAGGCCCGGTGTATCCTCCATGTAACTACAGAGGAGCCGCTGTGTATATAGTATCTCCAGGCCTGGTGTATCCTCCATGTAACTACAGAGGAGCCGCTGTGTATATAGTATCTCCAGGCCCGGTGTATCCTCCATGTAACTACAGAGGAGCCGCTGTGTATATAGTATCTCCAGGCCTGGTGTATCCTCCATGTAACTACAGAGGAGCCGCTGTGTATATAGTATCTCCAGGCCTGGTGTATCCTCCATGTAACTACAGAGGAGCCGCTGTGTATATAGTATCTCCAGGCCTGGTGTATCCTCCATGTAACTACAGAGGAGCCGCTGTGTATATAGTATCTCCAGGCCTGGTGTATCCTCCATGTAACTACAGACAGGCTCCGGGTTACATACAAGATAGGTTCAATAAGTTTATTCTTAAGTTGAATTTGTCTGTAAGTCGGAACTGTATATTCTATAATTGTAGATCCAGACAAAAAATTTTTTTTCCCAGTGACAATTGGTGTTTTAAAATATTTTGCTGTAATGGGACCAAGGATTATCAATAAAGCTTCATTACAGACACCTTACAGCTGATCATTGCAGTCTGGGACTATAGTAACATCCAGAGACCTTCACCAGAGGTCACAGGGGGCAGAGGGGTCCGTCTGTAACTAGGGGTTGTCTGTAAGTTGGGTGTCCATAAGTAGGGGACCGCCTGTACAATAGAAGTTCATTATTCCTGAGGAAATTGCTCTGAGCATGGACCACATAAAGAGATGTAGACAATGATCTAATATTGATCATATTCATATCCTGCAACCAGACATAGATGGGGATTGTGTTTCCTTTGGGGGAGTTTTCTGCCGGTTTTGCAGACGGTCCCCTACTTAAGAACACCCGACTTACAGACGACTCCTAGTTGCAAACGGATGTCGATAACTCACCGTACTTTAACCTTAGGCTAATAATCAGCTGTAACAGTTATCACAGGCGTCTGTAATGAAGATTTATTGTTACTCCTGGTTCTTATGACAATCCAACATTTTGTAAAATCCAATTATCACTTGGAGTTACAAGACATTTGAGTTTCGAAGGTTTCATTTAGCTTTTTGTTATTAAAAAATATATATTTATACATTATTATTTTTTCAGTTGTGTTAAATAAAAAGTTTGTTGCTGTCAGTGGCCTAAATTCTGATGGAAGGGTCACCTTACATACTTATAGTAATCCAATAAATTTGGATTTATTTTGTAAGATACGTTCATTTTCTTGTGATTTAAAATAAAAAAAGATGTGTCTCACTTATAGGGACAGATCAGTCTGTTTAACCCCTTAATGAGGAGAGCTGAAAAGGATTTAATTGGACACTGGACACTGTGATGTTGTGGATTAAAGGGAACCTGTCATCACAGAGGGCATTTTTCAATGGTGACAGGTTGAACAAAGACATTTAATTATCAAAAGAAATCTGGTTTGGGTCAGTTCTTAAATCCTTTAAAGGACATCTACCACCTGGATGAAAGATTGTATGCAGATGAGCCTGAGGGGCTCAGTAACGCTTATGGAGCCCCTCAGGCTCAGTCCTTCCTCTAGGTCAGTGATGACGAACCTTTTGGAGACAGAGTGCCCAAACTACAACCAAAATGCACTTATTTTCCCGTGAAGTGCCAACATGGCATTTTTAGCAGTAACTTATTGCTGTCTGTTCTTCCACATCTTTCAATTGTATCGGCCCCCTGAGGCCACCAATACAGTTGAAAGAAGGAGGGCAAATTCAGACTCTCTCTCCAGCTTCTCTCCAGGGTCTCTCTCTGTAGAGGAAAAATGGTTGGACCAGCAGGATGAACTACAAAGATATTGCAGTTCTGTCAACACCTTCTCACTTTTCCCGCAGTTCCTAACAGCCAATGAAGTATTGCTTTAAAATAGCGCTGAGAGCAGCATCTCTTAAGTTGCCTGGGGCTTGGTGGATTTGGTCCTATTTGGTGAACTCTGTCCTGAGTGGTCTGAGTGCCCACAGAAATGGCTCCGAGTGCCACCTCTGGCACCCGTGCCATAGGTTCGCCACCACTGCTCTAGGTGGTAGAAGTCCTTTAACTTCTTTATAATCCTTCAGATTATCTTAACGTCTTAACTAGCAGGGAGACAGTTTTACTTTTAGAATTTACTGGGGCCTGAAAAACAAAATTGGAATCGGTAATATAAAGGTTATTGGAACCTGTCATCAGATGGAAATAACAACTCCTGCTTACAGGTTTCCTCTAAGTCTATTGATTCAGTTTGTTCTTTTTGGATGTTGCGGGTGAGGGTTATACACAACATGCTTGAATTCTCCTCATGATGTGTGATCCCTTGTGTTAGGGTTGAGGAGATCTGTCTGTGAGAGCGGAGCCTGATGCAAGTGGGCGGAGAGCGGGCATGACTGGCTGGACTTGGAAGGGTCTATAAACTTGGGTTTGAGTTTATTGGGGGGAGGAAAATGCAGTGTGAGGTGATAGGGGGTTTAAAATGGGGGGAGGAGTTAGTAGAGCTTATAAGGGCTGGCAGGTACGGTAAGCCTCATTCTGGCCAGAAAAAATTTTGTCGGCGGTGGGTGTGGAAGCGAGGCGGGTGTTTTTTCTTTTGTCAGGTTTTGCTAGGAGCGTTGGAGCGTTGGAGGTGGGAATGGCGGCGTTAGAGGCCTTTCTTGCGAGGATGCGGGAGGAAGCAGAGGCGCGGGGCCCTGAATGGATCGAAGACCAGATGGCGGCCTGGGGAGCAGGCGATGGTGAGCAGAGCCCGGGGGAAAGGCCGGTGCGGGCTAGGAGGCCGCCGGTGCGGTTGAGCCCGGTTTTGCCGAGGAGGAGCCTTACCGGAGTTCCTGGAGGTCGTCACAGCGGGGTCTCAGCGCAGAAGAAGAGAGCCAGGTCGGCGTCAGCGGTGTCCAGGGACAGCAGGCGAGCTGGGATGGCAGTCCGGAGCGGCGTGTCCAAGATGGCGGCGGCTCGTGGGGCCGCGAAGATGGCGCTGGGAGGTCCGGAGAAGAGGCGCGAAGGGAACCGGAAGAGGAGGTGTGGCCTCGGCGCGGCGACCGGAAGTGACGAGGAAGAGGGGAGTCCGGACCGGAGGAGCCCGGGCAGCGCTACCACCAGGCCGGCGGTGAGTAGTGACAGGCAGCAGGCGGCAGCCAGGCGGCAGGGGGAGGCTGCGGGTGCTTCAGCGGGGAGGCAAGCGATCGAGGCCGGCCTTCCCAGGGGAGAGCTGGGTGATTGCCGGTCAGATGCCGGGCAGCCAGGTTGGGCGGCTGCTCAGGATTTTGACGGGCAGGCGGCAAGGCAGCGGGCTCCCTCAGGGGAGGCGGGGGCACCTCGGGCGCAATCCACGGAGCAGCGTGAGGTCAGGCCAGCGGCCTCACTGGGGGCTGGGTCAGCAGGGGGGACACTAGGATCAGCGGTCACCCCTGGGAGTGTAAATGTGGTGGTGCAGCCACAGGGGTTTAGTGAGGGCGGGCTTAGGGCCGCTGGGGGGCTCCATCAGTATTCTGGAATGCCCAGCAGCGACAGGGGTTTACAGGTGGCATCTGCTGCGCCCCCTGGGGGGAATGTTGATATGTATCTGGGTGTTTCGTCTGTGTTTTTTCCTTTGCAGGAGAGAGGTGGCTCGGATGGAGCAGTGATGGGCGTTCTGCGGCGGGCCGTGGGAGTGGCTACGCCAGGAGATGGAGCTGGAAGAGATGCTGCGGCTGGAGCTGCAGCGGCGGCAGGGTCTGGACAGACTGCGTGGGAGGCTGGATCTGCGCTGGCGCCGCGTAGCGGCAGCTTGCTACAACCAGGTGGGGGTTCTACAGCACAAACGACACATATAACACACGCAGAACAAGGAGGTAGTTGGGACAGGGCATTGGTTCCTACGGGGCAGGTCAACACTAGCAATATATATTTGGATGCAGTGGGGGACTTGTTTCAAGGTTTTAGAAGGTTGTTGACATCGGTGGAGTCGTCACTGGGGTCACAGTTGGGTAGCCCGGTGGGGGCGTAGAGGGAGTGTCCTGGCGGAGGTTTGTTAGCGTGCAGACTGAGAAAGAGGGGGCGTCAAAGTCCCTACCTGTATCGGATGGGGCAAAGGGTCGTTTATATATTTGTTTTAATGGACCGCTGGGGGGTCATCTAAAGCAGGAGGTAAAGGAAAAAATATGGAAGCGTGAGAACTTAGATATTTTCACGTTGTTGCCACTGAACCGGTTTAGCATTGAAAAGTGGGAAAAAGGGAAGGAGCATAGAAAAGAGGAGGATGAGGAACGCAGAAGGTATCGGTTAATTCCACGCAATTTTGGGAATTGGCTGCATGCTTTCGCGATTATGGGGAGCGTGATTGGGGAAAAGAATCCGGAGTGCTGCTCGGGGCTATTTGGGTATTTGGACACAATTTGGGATGCCTACAAGACGTATGGGGGCACGGCCTGGATGCAATATGATGAGCAATTTAGGCAAAGGATGGCTGTACAGCCATCGCTTGAGTGGGATCAAAGGGATATAGCTCTGTGGATGAGTATCATGAACGCCCCGAGGACACCAGTCAGAAACCCGTTCGGGGATAGTGTTGGGTACAGTGGGTCGTCCTTTCAGGCCGGACCCGACGGGGCAAAAGGGGGAGGCTCGTCGGGTAACTTTAAAAAAGGGGTGTGCTGGAAATTTAATGAGGGAGCATGCTAATGGGGCTCCTCTTGCTCGTTTCGGCATGAATGCTCGGGGTGTGGGGGAACAAACCACCCCTTGGCTAAGTGTTTCAAGCGGGGAAAAGGAGGACAGCAGCGTTCAGGTAACACATTTCAGAAAGGGGGCGACTCCGGTGCGGGTCAGCGAAATGATTCCGTGGCTAAGGATATACCCAAATAAGGAAAAAGCGGGGCTGCTGGAAGAGGGTTTTAAAGAAGGCTTTAGGATACCTATTAAAGAAGGGGGCACGTTGGGTTTGTTAAGAATTTGAAGTCCGTGGCCCAATATCCTGAGGTCGTGCGGGAAAAAATTACTAAGGAAGTTAACTTGGGGAGAATGTTGGGCCCGTTTACGGAGGCGCCAGTCGAAGGGTTGTGGGTGTCCCCGCTGGGGGTGGTGCCGAAGAAAGAGGCGGGAAAATTTCGCCTCATTCATCATCTATCATACCCGGTGGGGTTGTCGGTAAATGATGACATTGACCCGGCGCTGACAGCGGTGTCATACACCTCCTTTGATGCGGCGGTGGCATTGGTTCGGGAAGCAGGAAAAGGGGCATTGATGGCGAAGGCGGACATTGAAGCCGCTTTTCGTCTTCTACCAGTGCACCCTGAGTCAATGCACCTGCTAGGATGTTTCTTTGATAACCAATTTTATGTAGACGGGTGCCTTCCAATGGGCTGCTCCATTTCGTGCGCCTACTTTGAGGCTTTTAGTACGTTTTTGGAGTGGGTCATTCGAAGGGAGTCGGGTCTTAATGGTGTGATCCACTATTTGGATGACTTTTTGTGTGTTGGGCCACGGGACAATTGGGGCTGCAGGATTCTGTGGCAGACATTGACGGACGTTTTTTCACAATTTGGGGTGCCATTAGCGAGGGACAAGACGGAGGGTCCGACCACGGTATTATGCTTTCTGGGGATTGAGATTGACTCTGTGGCAATGGAATGCAGGCTGCCTGAGGACAAGTTGAATAGCCTGAGGCTGGCAGTTCAGGAGGCACTGGTGAAAACTAAAATTTCGTTAAGACAGTTGCAGTCGTTGTTGGGAAAACTCAATTTTGCCTGTAGAATTATGCCTATGGGGCGTGTTTTTTGTAGGAGGATGGCGCAAGCAACGGCTGGGGTGTGGCGCCCTGAATTTCTGATCCGCTTGAAGAAAGAGCTTAGGGATGATTTGCGAGTGTGGGACAGTTTTTTGATAAACTATAATGGGAGAACTTTGTGGATGAGTGAGCCAGTGTCCAACGAAGCCTTGCATTTGTTTACAGATGCAGCTGGGGCCATTGGTTATGGGGCTTACTGTCAGGGGGAGTGGAGCGTGGGCTCATGGCCAGCTAGGTGGGTGGAGAAGGGGCTCACGGCCAACTTGTGTCTGCTGGAATTGTTCCCTATTGTAGTGGCAGTGGAGCTTTGGGGTCAGCGGCTCTACAGCAAAAGCGTTGTTTTTCATTGCGATAATATGGCGGTGGTTGAGGTCATAAATAGGCAGACAGCGTCCTCACCGCCGGTGGTGGTATTGCTTCAGCGGCTGGTGCTGCAGTGTTTGGAATGGAACGTGATGTTTAGGGCAGTGCATATTCCAGGGGTGGAAAACAACATTGCTGATGCGCTATCTCGTTTACAGTTGGACAGGTTTCGGGAGTTGTATCCGGGGGCATCGAAGGACCCTTTACCATGTCCAGGGCATTTGTGGGACCTAGTGTGGTGAGATTCTTGCAGTGGGTAAGGAGGTCTTTGGCTCCGTCAACGTGGACGGCTTATCAAAAGGTATGGAGGGCTTGGTTCGAGTTCACGGATGTTTGTGAGTTGGAGGGCATGGGGGGCAGCAGGTCAGAGGTGCTGTTTTGTTTTATGTTAAACCTGTTCGATAGTGGTGTGTCTGGGGCGACAGTTAAAAAACATCTATCTGCATTGTCATTTCTCTTCAGGCTGGCTGGGGGGAGGATGTTACTCAATCATTTATGTTACGCCGAGCTGTAAAGGGCTTTGTTGCAAAGGGAGTGAGGGCAGACGGAAGAAGACCTGTTTTGTTGCAGATTTTGGGAGAGGTGCTGGGGCAGTTGCAGGAGGTTTGTCATTCGACATATGAGGTTCGTTTGTTTCATCTGGCTTATGCTTGGGCATTTTTTTGGGCATTCCGGATTGGGGAATTGGTGAGTAATAGCCGGAGGTCGGCTGGCGGCATTCAATTGAGGCATGTGTCTTGGGGTGCTCAGGAGGTTCGTATTTGGTTGTTTGGGTCAAAAACTGATAAAGGGGGTAAGGGTTTTTTTGGTTAAGCTGGGCCGTATGTCGGGTTGTGTTGCATGTCCGGTCGGAGGTTTGGAGTCATTCATGGAAGTGAGACGGCAGGGTAGTGATTCATTGTTAGTGCATGAGGATGGGTCGTCATTGTCGCGATATCCGTTTGTATCAATTTTTAAAAGATGCATTTCAAGGATTGGTTTATGCCCAAGTGAGTATAATTCACACTCCTTCAGGATTGGCGCAGCTACAGAGGCAGCGCGGTGGGGGCTCCGGGAGGAGGAAATAAAGAGGATTGGTAGATGGGAGTCGCAGCGCTTTAAGTCTTTTGTGAGGATGGGACTGTTGGAGCGATAGCTTGGGTCATTGTTGTTGGCACTTGTTTGTTGGGGGGGGGGGGGCGGCAGGTTGCGGCCCACCCCTTTATTACATATATTGTTTATTTACCAGGTGGGAAGAAATGTGTCATTTGGGTGTTTGGCCATTCTTTCGTCTATTGGGCCGAAAGGAGGGCGAGGTTGCGGTTGTGTGGTAGGTCCTTAGGGCTTAACCCCGACCAGGTAAGTGTGCATTGGCTAGGATACAGAGGCCTCACGTGGGGGAGGGTAAGGCAAAAATTGCAAGAGAACTTCCGGAGATGGGGTCCGCCTGATGTGTTACTGTTGCATGCAGGTGGGAATGATATAGGCAGTTTCCCTATGCGCCCTATGATAAAATCCATAAAAAGGGACTTGTTATGCATATGGGACAGTCATCCCAACATGCTGATAGTGTGGTCAGCCATCATCAGGCGGGAAAGGTGGCGCAATGCGAATTCGGTGGCAGCTGTGAATCGCTGTAGAGTGAAAATCAACAAGTGTGTTGCTAAGTTTGTCCGTTTGAATGGAGGTTTGGTGGTACGACATTCTTTGTTGGATGAGGACGTCAGTTACACAGGCCCAGACGGGGTGCACCTCACGGATGTGGGTCTGGACATTTTTAATTTTGGTTTGTCTGAAGTGGCTGAGTTTTGCGTGAGGTTGTGGGGTAGCATGGCCACCTAAGGGGTCAGGCGGCCATGCGTGGCGGGTTCTTGGCAATACCCAGTTAGTGCATTTAAATTTCGGTGGTTATGCAATTTAACCACTATAGTAAGGTTGGTGGTTTGAGAACAATAAATGTTTTCCCCCGGGGGGCTTTACCGGGAGGAAGGTGGTGTTTTAGTCTCCAATGGTTGGTCTAGGGCCACACCTTCGTTCGCCACTGAGCTAGGAGGTTGGCGGCAAGTGGAGCTGGGGGTGTGGTTCTCGTGCGCTGAGCGTGCAATTTTGGTTTCTGGAGACTATAACTTATACTGAAAGTTTTTGCGTTTAGCCTGGAAGGCATGCGAATTTTAGTGGTGTTGCCAAGAACTCAGCCATCATTATTTGATTGTTATTTATATTATGACATTTGTGTAACTGTATTTTTTCTATTTCAGATTGTATTCAACAATTGTTAATAAAGCTGTGACCATTCATCTTTCCAACAGAAAATTGTCTCTGTGTTTTTATTAGGTAGATGGGTGGTTAGGCTAGAAGTGTATGGTTTTTTCCCAGCCCTGGACCTCAGTCATCGCCGGGTCATGTCTTCCTGGTTGCTCCCTCCTTTCTATGGACTATACAGGAAGGTTCAGAGTGGAGATCATAATGAGAGAACAGCACAACACACATTGCGTGTCCTATTTTAATATATACTAACATGAGTGATATTGCAGTATTTTAAAGGGGTTCTCCCACAAATCAAATTTGGGCCCTATCCACAGGATAGACCCTAACTTGCTGATCGGTAGGGTGATGAGACCCCCCACAGATCACAAAAACAAGGGAATCCTAGTTACCTCAGTCGGACCCCACGTCGCTCCCGGAGAGTAATGGAGCAGGTGACCGTTCTTCTCCATTCATCTCGATGTAGCTGACGGATATTGCCGAGCGCCGCGTCTTCTCCATTACTCTCCCGGAGCGACAAGGGGTCCGACTGAGGTAACTGGGACCCCATCGGACCCCTCGTTTTTGTGATCTGTGGGGGGTCTCATCACTGAGACCTCCACCAATCAGCAAGTTAGGCCCTACCCTGTGAACTTATTTCATAAATTGCTTCTATTCTAAAGCACAGAATAAAAATGTAAATGAGGTGATTGTAAGACACTGATCAAAATTACAGAAGACTTTCAGGTCCCTGCAAGTAACTGGTGATAATCTGCACCTGGTGGTAATTTGCTGTTAAACCCCCAAACATACCTTATAGGGTGTAGTAATTGTTCCCCAGACATGTCCTTATAATGATTGTGCGCCGGGCTCATGCTGAAATATCAAGTTATATTCACAAGCAGCTAGCAGTCAGGGGGGTGGAGTCCAGGGTCCAGCAGTCAGGGGGGTGGGGTCTGAGGTCCAGCAGTCAGGGGGGTGGGGTCCGAAGTCCAGCAGTCAGGGGGGTGGGGTCTGAGGTCCAGCAGTCAGGGGGGTGGGGTCCAGGGTCCAGCAGTCAGGGGGGGAGGGGTCCGAGATCCAGCAGTGAAGCGTTCACCAACAATCCAGGCAGCTTTGTCATGAAGCAGACCGATGTGTCAGAAGAATATTAGTTTTTAGATGTTTTTTTCTTTCTGCTTATTTCTCTCCTGCCAGGTGTGCACCACCAAAGTTACATGTATTTTAATTTTTAAGGGAAGGGGAAAGTGTAGGGGAAAAGTGGCAGTAAAATATAGCTTTTATTAATTGTATTTAAAATAAATAATAATTTTTTTAACCAAATAGGAAAAGTTCAAGGGATGTTCTCCCCTTCCATCTGGGGTCAATGAAGCCACAATATGGCGGCGAAACGGCCATAGGGTATTATTAGGGAAAGTTCTATATATGCAAAGAGGGAAATGTAGTGATAGGTTCTAGTGTTAGAGAGCGACATACGAGCAGCATAGAAGAAGCAGGGAAGCCGCGATCATGCACGGCAGACCGGCACTCATATAAAAAAGTGAGACAGCGTTGCTGTTTAAGTGCAGTCTTGACGCGGCAATCCCTTGCCACACGGACTGCCTCTGGGTGCGCAGCAGTAGCGGAGCAGCAATACAAGCCATGTGAACATCGTTCCTAGAAACCTGGGATCGATGCCACATTAATACAATATCGGACGCTGCACGCGGCATATACAGAGTGCGCAGGACAATACTCTGTGCAACAAACAGTGTTGCAAAAGCTTCTTAGCCCTAACAGATAAATTATCCAAAATAAGGGGCTGGGAGATCAGAAGGACGCAACATTGTTTTATTGTTAATGAGAAACAAAGTATCAATAAAGTCAACACAGGACATTACACTACAAATAATATCTACTAAGCTTAACAAGCATACCCTCTAATAAATCCCTCAATCTAAGGGAATCCATGCAAGTCAAATTATAGGGGTCAGTCTCTGCATGGAAGGGGAGAACATCCCTTGAATTTTGTTCATAATTATTATTTATTTTAAATACAATTAATAAAAGCTATATTTTACTGCCACTTTTGCCCTACACTTTCCCCTTCCCTTAAAATTAAAATATAAGCTTTGTCATGAAAACTCCTACTACAGCTTTTTGTTAAGCCCATTCCTGCCCTGCCTCCCACGCCCCGCTGTCCTCTGCGCTCTCGTTTGATATCTGGGACATGCCTGTCAGGATCTGTGGATCCTCTGGACCACCGTGGGAGTTGGTACTAGCCGACACCTGGGACTGGAATCCAAGTGGCACCTGGTTTTCACCAGAGCCCGCCGCAAAGCGGGTTGGACTTGCTGCGGCAGGGTGCCACCAGGTCGTTCCCAGGCGCGACCAGCCCGTGGTGGCAGCCAAGGTCGAGGTACCTTAGAAGAAGTCTCGTAGTCAGGTCCGGGCTCGGGGTAAGGGCAGGCGGCAGAGATGCAAGGTCAAGTCCAAATCCGGGGTCAGCAACAGGAGGTCCAGGCAGGTGGGAACGGGAACACAGGCACACGGAACACAGCAACACGGAGGAACTCGGGTAACACAGCTACACAGAACGCAGGAATACACAGGAACGCAGGAATAATCACCAGGAAGCTTTCTCTTAGGCTGTGAGGCACAAAGATCCGGCAGGGGACACAGGAAGAGGCAGGATTCTTAAAGGTGAGGTGTTCAGCCAGTTCACCAAATAGCGGTGAGCTGGCCCTTTAAAATTTCAGCAGGAGCCGCGCGCCCGCCCTAGGAGGTAGGGAAGCGCGTGCACAGCAGTCCGGGGAAGAGCAGGAGCTGGGAGAGGTGAGTGAGGAGAACGGGCTGCAGCGGGGGCACACAGAGGAGCACGGAAGCACCCGTGACAATGCCCAGTGCATTTATTATCTCCTCTGGCCCTGCACATATCTATAGGAAGAAACGCATGCCACGCATGCACAGCACACATTTCTCCCTCCGCATATAGCAGAGATATGTCATGGCTGAGATAGCAGAGGTGAGGATGTAATTTGTAATATGCATCTCATGGGTCTCATCATCTCTGATCTATCTCATCTATCTTTTTCTATGTGTCAGATACTTGTATAATCTACACAAGCTAAATAAAGTGTATATAACCCTGTACCCTGATAATCTAAGCACATTGTCAGCACACAGCATCTCACAGCGCTAGAGGGATCATGAAGTGTCTGCTCAGAGAGTCCCCACTCACACTCTGGATTACTATACTGACCATCACTGAGTGATAAGAACTAAAATAGCAATAACACTGAGTATCATTGTAAAGTAAGGGGTTAAAAATGATCTTTATTGTGTAAACATCACTAGGGGATTGAAATTTGAGAATTTTCTTTCATGGGCAAATCCCTGTAATAAAATATCTTTCTTCCTTACGTCTGATGTTTTGCAGTTTTCCTTGGAGTAAGTGAGTCCTTGTACATGATAATAGAGATGAAGAGGAAGAGCGCCACCACCAGGACAATCAGGAGCGGTTTCTGGTCTGTGTCACATTGATCGACTAAAAAAGACTTAGAAGGTAGAATTATTTGTGCCATCTTCAATATATGGGATGTTATACAGAAGAATAACTGGATATTGATAAGGTCCTGACACCACTATTTGACCAATGTCCTTTCTGGGGGATGTCCTTCTCCGCTGCACATTGCTAGGACCTCTCATCATGCGGAGGTGTAGAGGTTATGTGCAGCACTTTTCCTTCTCCCCTGAACTTGTATATAGATGTCCTTTGTTAATCTCCTTTGTTAATCTCCAAAAAGTGGAAATTATTCCTATTGGTTATAGGAAGTTCCACCAACAAATACATCTGTAGATACGGCTTTGCTTATTTTCTTGTCTCTACTGGAAGGAGATCCCCCCCCATGGGTATAATTCCCAGAATCCACCAGCAGGACAGATGAAAGGTTTTATCTATTGGATATACAAAAATCTTTCACAATATTTTTTTATAAAAGGTAAATGCCAGGATGGAGGAGTATCCGAGAGGACTCCAGAGAGTGTGACAAGTCGGCGTCATGTCAGCTCCTTCCACCACTGGATGTAGAATTAGTCTGATTTTTGGGGAGGTGAAAAGCTCTATATTTTATAACCAGAGATAATTCTACTACCTACCTCCATGACTATAGATGTATCTCCAGCCATGAGCACTAGGAGAACTAAGTGCATTCTCTGAGTATTATGAAGAAGTGAATTATATAATGATACAAGAGATTTACCTAAAACATGATCCTCACCAATATAATGTAAGATTCTGATCCCGTGCTCATAAACCTTGTACATTTATATTTTTCTGTCATATTTTAGGAAACGATTCAAGATCCAGGTCAGAGTACAAAAACTTTATTATATGTAAAAGGTCATATTTATACCTGAGCCGCTGCTCCACATATTACACCTAGTGTCATCCTGTCCAGGGGCGGATAAGACTGCCCTGGGCTGTAGGAATATTATTGCCCCTAAAAGTCTGTAATCACTCCCTATGTCTGGTACTAGAATCAGCTTCTTGGGGAATGGAGGATGTGTCCCTTCTGCTGCTGTCAGTTTGCAGTTTCAGGACCTTTGTAGGACCTTCAAAGGTCCTAAATGGCTCTTGTCTACATGTGTATTGAGAGCAGGAACATATGGGCAAAAATTTCAATGAGAAGGTCCTTCTCAGTATAAAATTTGGTGAGTGGTTTAAGTGCCCATCTGCCCCCTAGAAGGCTTGGGCCCCGGGCTACTGCCCAAACCGCCTGTATTGTAATCCACTAATGACCCTGCCCCCTTTAGGAATGTTAAGGGACACCTCCGGGATGATCCTCTCTCGTTTAAATATATGAAACAGTAGAGAGAAACTCGGTGAAGATCAGATATGAATAAAGGATTACGGCAGCACAGACAGGAATTACATGGACATAATGGGGCTTATTTACTAAGGGTCGCGCTGCTCACTTTCGCCTGACTCTCTGACGGTTTTGGGTTTTAACAGGGATATAACAGGTGTCTGTGCTGGGATTGTGGCGCACACATCGGGTTGTGGCGCAGCTGCGCTGCTTTCATGCAACAGAAATCGGGGGGGGGGGGCGTGGAGAGTCAGCGCATGCGTTTTCAAACACATCACAACAGCTGAGAAGAGGAGATTTGCCTGATTCCATTGCTGTCAACATTGCGTCTACAAGACGTGTGCGTTAAGGCAAGCTTAACACCCATATTAACATTTTGTTAACATATACATCTGTTAGCGCTTTGTTAACAGCTGAATAAACATCGCATTTACGCTCGGTTTTGTAAACACAATGTTGACAACAATGTTATAAGTAATTCTCTTCTTCTCGGCTGATGTGAGGCTTTTGAATATCCATGTGTTATCTAGTGATGTGTCGTTCATGAACGGGCCGGCACTGAGAGTCTGCTCTTGTTCGTGAACAACGTGAGCCGGCTCACCTTAGTGAGGCAATGACGCACCTTAGTGAGGAACCCCGCCCCCTACCAGCTGACCACGCCCCCTTTTAACCCAATACAATCGGGTTAAAAGTGGAGTGGTGTGGGGTGACTGACTGGCCTGCGGCTCCCTATTATATATTTAGTAGGGAGCCGTTCAGGAGGCAGTAGAGCCGGCTCTTCTTAGTGAGCGCAGCCTAATGAGCCAGATCACTAAGAAGAGACGTAATTCCCATCACTAGTGTTAACGCAAACAAAACGAAATGTGTGAACGCAACCTAAGCTGTATTACACTCATTGCCTATAGCAGCCAATCACAGCTCAGAGCTCATATTAACGACATGTGACAGAACCGCAACCAATCACAGCTCAGCTTCCAACTGCCCCAGCAGCAGCAGCAGACAATGGCTCCTGTATATGGTGGTTGATAAGTGGATAATGGAAAGCGCAGGGTGAAAATTTCGGCTCAAAACCGAGTCCATGACGTTCCCTAAGGGTGATGGCAGACGTGCTATTTAATGCAAAACACCGGCGGCTCGTTCCCGATCGCAGGTGTTTCCATAGAAATGGCGATGCGATGGGGCCGCGGCCCGCCCCGGTGGGTGAGGCTTGGTCTGCGTTTACAAACATCACCCATCACCCTAAGTCACAGAGAGAGCGGATGTGCAAAATTTGGTGATTGTAAACACGACGGTGCAAATTCCTTTAGCGCACATATACACACATATACATACATATACATACACACATATACATACATACACATACACACATATACATACATACATACACAAATATATATACACATATACATACACACATATACATACATATACATATACATACACACATATACATACACACTTATACATTTACATACATACATATACATACACAAATATATATACACATACAAATACACACATATACATACACATAAATACATACACATACATATATACACCTACATATACACACATATACATACACATACACACATATACACACATATACATATACACACATATACATACACATACACACACACACACACATCCAGCTTTATATATTAGATGGAAAAATGTAAAAAATAATAAAAGGAAGGATAAAATCCATATGACAATCCTCTTCCTCCTCCCGTTTATATAAAGTTCCCAGAATCCTCCCTTCTGTTATTATTCCCAATATTGCAGCAGTCGGGATTATTATGTCCATAACAAATACAAAATAAATAAAGTTTATTCAAAATAGATTGTGGCAGAATGTTGTGCTGCTGGCTCCTCCCCCCACATCGCAACATCCTGCTGTTTGATTGGCTGCCTTGCCTTTCTCCTTGTGATGTCATGGAATGTTGTGCTGCTGGCTCCTCCCCCATATTATGACATCACTTGGGTATATAAGGAGCTGTAGAACTAATACACCTCTGAGGGTTTCTGTAGGCGTTTGAGGTAAGTCCGCTGTGTCCTCAGCTCCTTCATTCTCTTCTATAATCTCTCCTGCTCTTCAGTAATGGCCACTTCTTTACTTCTCCTCTGTTACAGAGTTGGTGATTGGAGATTTTGTGTGATTTTGCGGTAAGTCCATCCTTCCTGTATATGTACAATGTCTTCCTGCAGCCACCACTAGGGGGAGCTCACTGTATACAGCAGCTATTGTGTATTAGAGTAGTTGTATTCATCCATATATAGTGAGTGCCCCCTAGTGGTGGCTGCCAGCTGCATATATCTGGTAAATCCCTTCTGATCTACTCCAAGGCCCCGTATATTTCTAATATCTATGGAGAGGGATGAGGGAACCTGAATAGTAAAGACCCATCTTCACTATTGGAAATTCAGGTTCCCACATCCCTCTCATTGAACAAAGTTATTAGAAATATATGGGGCCCATGAGTGTATAGTGTAGATGGGGACATCATTATATGGTGTCCAGGCAGAGTTGTCATAGTGTAGCTGGGACATCATTATATGGTGTCCAGGCAGAGTTGTCATAGTGTAGATGGGGACATCATTATATGGTGTCCAGGCAGAGTTGTCATAGTGTAGATGGGGACATCATTATATGGTGTCCAGGCAGAGTTGTCATAGTGTAGATGGGGACATCATTATATGGTGTCCAGGAAGAGTTGTCATAGTGTAGATGGGGACATCATTATATGATGTCCAGGCAGAGTTGTCATAGTGTAGATGGGGACATCATTATATGGTGTCCAGGCAGAGTTGTCATAGTGTAGATGGGGACATCATTATATGGTGTCCAGGCAGAGTTGTCATAGTGTAGATGGGGACATCATTATATGGTGTCCAGGTAGAGTTGTCATAGTGTAAATGGGGACATCATTATATGGTGTCCAGGCAGAGTTGTCATAGTGTAGATGGGGACATCATTATATGGTGTCCAGGAAGAGTTGTCATAGTGTAGATGGGTACATCATTATATGGTGTCTAGGCAGAGTTGTCATAGTGTAAATGGGGACATCATTATATGGTGTCCAGGCAGAGTTGTCATAGTGTAGATGGGGACATCATTATATGGAGTCCAGGCAGAGTTGTCATAGTGTAGATGGGGACATCATTATATGGTGTCCAGGCAGAGTTGTCATAGTGTAGATGGGGACATCATTATATGGTGTCCAGGCAGAGTTGTCATAGTGTAGATGGGATATCATTATATGGTGTCCAGGCAGAGTTGTCATAGTGTAAATGGGGATATCATTATATGGTGTCCAGGCAGAGTTGTCATAGTGTATATGGGGACATCATTATATGGTGTCCAGGCAGAGTTGTCATAGTGTAGATGGGGACATCATTATATGGTGTCCAGGCAGAGTTGTCATAGTGTAGATGGGGACATCATTATATGGAGTCCAGGCAGAGTTGTCATAGTGTAGATGGGGACATCATTATATGGTGTCCAGGCAGAGTTGTCATAGTGTAGATGGGGGACATCATTATATGGTGTCCAGGCAGAGTTGTCATAGTGTAGATGGGGACATCATTATATGGAGTCCAGGCAGAGTTGTCATAGTGTAGATGGGGACATCATTATATGGTGTCCAGGCAGAGTTGTCATAGTGTAGATGGGGACATCATTATATGGAGTCCAGGCAGAGTTGTCATAGTGTAGATGGGGACAGCATTATATGGTGTCCAGGCAGAGTTGTCATAGTGTAGATGGGGACATCATTATATGGTGTCCAGGCAGAGTTGTCATAGTGTAGATGGGGGGACATCATTATATGGAGTCCAGGCAGAGTTGTCATAGTGTAGATGGGGGACATCATTATATGGTGTCCAGGCAGAGTTGTCATAGTGTAGATGGGACATCATTATATAGAGTCCAGGCAGAGTTGTCATAGTGTCGATGGGGGACATCATTATATGGTGTCCAGGCAGAGTTGTCATAGTGTAGATGGGGACATCATTATATGGTGTCCAGGCAGAGTTGTCATAGTGTAGATGGGGACATCATTATATGGTGTCCAGGCAGAGTTGTCATAGTGTAGATGGGGACATCATTATATGGTGTCCAGGTAGAGTTGTCATAGTGTAAATGGGGACATCATTATATGGTGTCCAGGCAGAGTTGTCATAGTGTAGATGGGGACATCATTATATGGTGTCCAGGAAGAGTTGTCATAGTGTAGATGGGTACATCATTATATGGTGTCTAGGCAGAGTTGTCATAGTGTAAATGGGGACATCATTATATGGTGTCCAGGCAGAGTTGTCATAGTGTAGATGGGGACATCATTATATGGAGTCCAGGCAGAGTTGTCATAGTGTAGATGGGGACATCATTATATGGTGTCCAGGCAGAGTTGTCATAGTGTAGATGGGGACATCATTATATGGTGTCCAGGCAGAGTTGTCATAGTGTAGATGGGATATCATTATATGGTGTCCAGGCAGAGTTGTCATAGTGTAAATGGGGATATCATTATATGGTGTCCAGGCAGAGTTGTCATAGTGTATATGGGGACATCATTATATGGTGTCCAGGCAGAGTTGTCATAGTGTAGATGGGGACATCATTATATGGTGTCCAGGCAGAGTTGTCATAGTGTAGATGGGGACATCATTATATGGAGTCCAGGCAGAGTTGTCATAGTGTAGATGGGGACATCATTATATGGTGTCCAGGCAGAGTTGTCATAGTGTAGATGGGGGACATCATTATATGGTGTCCAGGCAGAGTTGTCATAGTGTAGATGGGGACATCATTATATGGAGTCCAGGCAGAGTTGTCATAGTGTAGATGGGGACATCATTATATGGTGTCCAGGCAGAGTTGTCATAGTGTAGATGGGGACATCATTATATGGAGTCCAGGCAGAGTTGTCATAGTGTAGATGGGGACAGCATTATATGGTGTCCAGGCAGAGTTGTCATAGTGTAGATGGGGACATCATTATATGGTGTCCAGGCAGAGTTGTCATAGTGTAGATGGGGGGACATCATTATATGGAGTCCAGGCAGAGTTGTCATAGTGTAGATGGGGGACATCATTATATGGTGTCCAGGCAGAGTTGTCATAGTGTAGATGGGACATCATTATATAGAGTCCAGGCAGAGTTGTCATAGTGTCGATGGGGGACATCATTATATGGTGTCCAGGCAGAGTTGTCATAGTGTAGATGGGGGACATCATTATATGGTGTCCAGGCAGAGTTGTCATAGTGTAGATGGGGACATCATTATATGGAGTCCATAGATCTGGGGGCCATTTACCTGGGGGAATTGATACCATGGAGTACATACTGAGGGTCTTGGGTGCTCTAGAGGTCCTCCACGGGGGCTGTAGATTGGCGTAGTACAGGGGCTGGGGGCAGTAGATTGGGGGTAGTACAGGTGTAGTACAGGGGCTGGGGGCTGTAGTTTGGGGGTAGTACCAGGGCTGGGGGCTGTAGATTGGGGGTTAGTAGAGGTGTAGTACAGGGGCTGGGGGCTGTAGATTGGGGGTAGTACAGGGGCTGGGGTCTGTAGATTGGGGGTAGTAGAGGTGTAGTACAGGGGCTGGGGTCTGTAGATGGGGGGTAGTACAGGGGCTGTAGATTGGGGGTAGTACAGGGGTAGTACAGGGGCTAGGGGCTGTAGAATGGGGGTAGTACAGGGGTAGTACAGGGGCTAGGGGCTGTAGAATGGGGGTAGTACAGGGGTAGTACAGGGGCTGGGGGCTGTAGATTGGGGGTAGTACAGGGGCTGGGGGCTGTAGATGGGGGGTAGTACAGGGGCTGGGGGCTGTAGATTGGGGGTAGTACAGGTGTAGTACAGGGGCTGGGGGCTGTAGATTGGGGGTAGAACTGGTGTAGTACAGGGGCTGGGGGCTGTAAATTGGGGGTAGTACAGGGGCTTGGGGCTGTAGATTGGGGGTAGTACAAGGGCTGAGGGCTGTAGATTGGGGGTAGTACAGGGGCTGAGGGCTGTATATTGGGAGTAGTACAGGTGTAGTACAGAGGCTGGGGGCTGTATATTGGGGGTAGCACAGGTGTAGTACAGGGGCTGGGGGCTGTAGATTGGGGGGAAGTACAGGGGCTGAAGGCTGTAGATTGGGTGTAGTGCAGCGGCTGGGGGCTGTAGATTGGGGGTAGTACAGGGGCTGGGGGCTGTAGATTGGGGGTAGTACTGGGGCTGGGGGCTGTAGATTGGCATAGTACAGTGGCTGGGGCCTGTAGGTTGGCATAGTACAGGGGCTGGGGGCTGTACATTGGGTGTAGTACAGGGGCTGGGGGCTGTAGATTGGGGGTAGTACAGGGGCTGGGGGCTGTAGATTGGGGGTAGTACAGGGGCTGAGGGCTGTATATTGGGAGTAGTACAGGTGTAGTACAGGGGCTGGGGGCTGTATATTAGGGTTAGTACAGGTGTAGTACAGGGGCTGGGGGCTGTAGATTGGGGGTAGTACAGGGGCTGGGGCTGTAGATTGGGGTAGTACAGGGGCTGGGGGCTGTAGATTGGGTGTAGTACAGGGGCTGAGGTTGTAGATTGGGTGTAGTACAGGGGCTGGGGGCTGTAGCTGGGGGGTAGTACAGGGGCTGGGGGCTGTAGATTGGGGGTAGTACAGGGGCTGGGGCTGTAGATTGGGGGTAGTAGAGGTGTAGTACAGGGGCTGGGGGCTGTTCATTGGGTGTAGTACAGGGGCTGGGGGCTGTAGATTGGGGGTAGTACAGGTGTAGTACAGGGGCTGGGGGCTGTAGATTGGGGGTAGTACAGGGGCGGGGCGCTGTAGATTGGTTGTAGTACCTGGGCTGGGGGCTGTAGCTGGGGGGTAGTACAGGGGCTGGGGGCTGTAGATTGGGTGTAGTACAGGGGCTAGGGGCTGTAGATTGGGGGCAGTACAGGTGTAGTACAGGGGCTGGGGGCTGTAGATTGGGGGTAGTAGAGGTGTAGTACAGGGGCTGGGGGCAGTAGATTGGGTGTAGTACAGGGGCTGGGGTCTGTAGACTGGGGGTAGTACAGGTGTAGTAAAGGGGCTGGGGTCTGTAGAAGGGTGGTAGTACAGGAGCTGGGGTCTGTAGATGGGGGGTAGTACAGGGGCTGTGGGCTGTAGATTGGGGGTAGTACAGGGGCTGGGGGCTGTAGATTGGGGGTAGTACAGGGGCTGGGGGCTGTATATTGGGGGTAGTACAGGTGTAGTACAGGGGCTGGGGGCTGTAGATTGGGGGTAGTACAGGGGCTGGGGGCTGTAGATTGGGGGTAGCAGAGGTGTAGTACATGGGCTGGGGGCTGTAGATTGGGAGTAGTACAGGGGCTGGGGGCTGTAGATTGGGAGTAGTACAGGGGCTGGGGGCTGTAGATTGGCAGTAGTACAGGTGTAGTACAGGGGCTGGGGGCTGTAGATTGGGGGTAGTACAGGGCCTGGGAGCTGTAGATTGGGGGTAGCACAGGGGCTGGGAGCTGTAGATTGGGGGGTAGTACAGGTGTATTACAGGGGCTGGGGGCTGCAGATTGGGGGTAGCACAGGGGCTGGGAGCTGTAGATTGGGGAGTAGTACAGGTGTAGTACAGGGGCTGGGGGCTGTAGACTGGGGGTGGTACAGGGGCTGGGGGCTGTAGATTGGGGGTAGTAGAGGTGTAGTACAGGGGCTGGGGGCTGTAGATTGGCAGTAGTACAGGTGTACTACAGGGGCTGGGGGCTGTAGATTGGGGGTAGTAGAGGGGCTGGGGGCTGTAGACTGGGGGTAGTACAGGGGCTGGGGGCTGTAGATTGGGGGTAGTACAGGGGCTGGGAGCTGTAGATTGGGGGGTAGTACAGGTGTAGTACAGGGGCTGGGAGCTGTAGATTGGGGGTAGCACAGGGGCTGGGAGCTGTAGATTGGGGGGTAGTACAGGTGTAGTACAGGGGCTGGGAGCTGTAGATTGGGGGTAGTACAGGTGTATTACAGGGGCTGGGGGCTGTAGATTGGGGGTAGCACAGGGGCTAGGGGCTGTAGACTGGGGATAGTACAGGGGCTGGGGGCTGTAGATTGGGGGTAGTACAGGTGTAGTACATGGGCTGGGGGCTGTAGATTGGGGGTAGCACAGGGGCTGGGAGCTGTAGATTGGGGGGTAATACAGCGATAGTACAGGGGCTGGGGGCTGTATATTGGGTGTAGTACCAGGGCTGGGGGCTGTAGATTGGGGGGTAGTACAGGTGTAGTACAGGGGCTGGGGGCTGTAGACTAGGGGTGGTACAGGGGCTGGAGGCTGTAGATTGGGGGTAGTAGAGGGGCTGGGGCTGTAGATTGGGTGTAGTACAGGGGCTGGGGGCTGTAGATTGGGGGTAGTACAGATGTAGTACAGGGGCTGGGGGCTGTAGATTGGGTGTAGTACAGGTGTAGTACAGGGGCTGGGGGCTGTAGACTGGGGTTGGTACAGGGGCTGGGGCTGTAGACTGGGGGTGGTAAAGGGGCTGGGGGCTGTTGATTGGGTGTAGTACAGGGGCTGGGGGCTGTAGACTGGGGGTGGTACAGGGGCTGTAGATTGGGTGTAGTAGGGGTCTGGTTATAGGTGGGACATGTATCATGGAGAAGAAATTAAGGGTCTTGGGTGCTCTAGAGGTCCTCCTCGGGGGCTGTAGATTTGGTGTAGTACAGGGGCTGGGGCTGTAGATTGGCGGTAGTACAGGTGTAGTACAGGGGCTGGGGGCTGTAGATTGGGGGTAGCACAGGTGTAGTACAGGGGCTGGGGGCTGTAGATTGGGGGTAGTACAGGGGCTGGGGCTGTATATTGGGGGTAGTACAGGTGTAGTACAGGGGCTGGGGGCTGTAGATTGGGGGTGGTACAGGTGTAGTACAGGGGCTGGGGATGTATATTGGGGGTAGTACAGGGGCTGGGGGCTGTATATTGGGGGTGGTACAGGTGTAGTACAGGGGCTGGGGGCTGTAGATTGGGGGTAGTACAGGGGCTGGGGGCTGTAGATTGGGGGTAGTACAGGTGTAGTACAGGGGCTGGGGGCTGTAGATTGGGGGTAGCACAGGTGTAGTACAGGGGCTGGGGGCTGTAGATTGGGGGTAGTACAGGGGCTGGGGCTGTATATTGGGGGTAGTACAGGTGTAGTACAGGGGCTGGGGGCTGTAGATTGGGTGTAGTAGGGGTCTGGTTATAGGTGGGACATGTATCATGGAGAAGAAATTGAGGGTCTTGGGTGCTCTAGAGGTCCTCCTCGGGGGCTGTAGATTGGGTGTAGTACAGGGGCTGGGGCTGTAGATTGGCGGTAGTACAGGTGTAGTACAGGGGCTGGGGGCTGTAGATTGGGGGTAGTACAGGTGTAGTACAGGGGCTGGGGGCTGTAGATTGGGGGTGGTACAGGTGTAGTACAGGGGCTGGGGGCTGTAGATTGGGGGTAGTACAGGGGCTGGGGGCTGTAGATTGGGGGTAGTACAGGTGTAGTACAGGGGCTGGGGGCTGTAGATTGGAAGTAGCACAGGTGTAGTACAGGGGCTGGGGGCTGTAGATTGGGGGTAGTACAGGGGCTGGGGCTGTATATTGGGGGTAGTACAGGTGTAGTACAGGGGCTGGGGGCTGTAGATTGGGTGTAGTACAGGGGCTGGGGGCTGTAGATTGGGGGTAGTACAGGTGTAGTACAGGGACTGGGGCTGTAGACTGGGGGTAGTAGAGGGGCTGGGGGCTGTAGATTGGGGGTAGTACAGGGGCTGGGGCTGTAGATTGGGGTAGTACAGGGGCTGGGGGCTGTAGATTGGGTGTAGTACAGGGGCTGAGGTTGTAGATTGGGGGTAGTGCAGGGGCTGGGGGCTGTAGATTGGGGGTAGTACAGGGGCTGGGGCTGTAGATTGGGGTAGTACAGGGGCTGGGGGCTGTAGATTGGGGGTGGTACAGGGGCTGGGGGCTGTAGATTGGGGGGGTAGTACAGGGGCTGGAGGCTGTAGATTGGGTGTAGTACAGGGCCTGGGGCTGTATATTGGGGGTAGTACAGGTGTAGTACAGGGACTGGGGCTGTAGACTGGGGGTAGTAGAGGGGCTGGGGGCTGTAGATTGGGGGTAGTACAGGGGCTGGGGGCTGTAGATTGGGTGTAGTACAGGGGCTGAGGTTGTAGATTGGGGGTAGTGCAGGGGCTGGGGGCTGTAGATTGGGGGTAGTACAGGGGCTGGGGCTGTAGATTGGGGTAGTACAGGGGCTGGCGGCTGTAAATTGGGTGTAGTACAGGGGCTGGGGGCTGTAGATTGGGGGTAGTACAGGGGCTGGGGCTGTAGATTGGGGTAGTACAGGGGCTGGGGGCTGTAGATTGGGGTTGGTACAGGGGCTGGGGGCTGTAGATTGGGGGTGGTACAGGGGCTGGGGGCTGTAGATTAGGGGGTAGTACAGGGGCTGGAGGCTGTAGATTGGGTGTAGTACAGGGGCTGGGGGCTGTAGATTGGGTGTAGTAGGGGCCGGTTATAGGGGGGACATGTATCATGGAGAAGATATTGAGGGTCTTGGGTGCTCTAGAGGTCCTCCTCGGAGGCTGTAGATTGGGTGTAGTACAGGGGCTGGGGGCTGTAGACTGGGGGTGGTACAGGGGCTGTAGATTGGGTGTAGTAGGGGTCCGGTTATAGGTGGGACATGTATCATGGAGAAGACGTTGTATGAAGATGCAGCTTCAGGTCTTGGGTTCTTGGTGCCGGTTGATGTTGGTTCTGGTCTATGAGACGTTACTAATGTCTGATGTCCATCATGTCTCCATCTGTAGAGACCATAGAACATGTCTTGGACACTCACCGTCTTATTACTTCTAGGATGGACGACTTTGAGGTGATGGAGGAGGAGCTGGAGGTGATAGATATCTGTGAGGAGGAGATAGTGAGGAACATCAAGAAGCTGGAGGTGAGAGATATCTGTGAGGAGGAGATAGTGAGGAACATCAAGAAGCTGGAGGTGAAGAGGGCATGGGAGGAGGAGAAGACCAAGGAGGTGAAGATGGAGGAGAAGACCAAGCAGAGGAAGATGGAGGTGAAGAGGAGATGGTGGGAGGAGGTGACAATCCAAGAACAGATGACAGAGAAGGAGCAGGGCCGGAGGATGATGTAAGTAGAGTCACTGCACTGGTGACTTCAGGAGACAAATAAACTGACCCCAAACCTTTGTGATCCAAATCTTCCCAATCCTACGAGACACGATCCATAGTGTATATCAGTGATGTGATTGGTCGTCTGGGAATGTGTAGTGATGTCTCCTGACCGGTATATGTCATGTATCTCCTCATATTCCCCAACAGGTGGTGGAAAGTCTATGGCTCCGACCCCAATAAAAGGTAATTATACCATATTCTGTACATGAGGGGCATACGGGGGGCATGGGGGGTAGACGGGGGACACGAGGGGTATACGGGAGACACGAGGGGTATACGGGGGACACGAAGGGTATACGGGAGACACGAGGGGTAGATGAAGACATGAGGGATATATGGGAGACATGAGGGGTAGATGAAGACATGAGGGGTATATGGGAGACATGAGGGGTAGATGGAGACACGAGGGGTAGATGGGAGACACGAGGGGTAGATGGGAGACATGAGGGGTAGATGGAGGACACGAGGGGTAGATGGAGGACACGAGGGGTAGATGGAGGACACGAGGGGTAGATGGGGGACACGAGGGGTAGATGGGGGACATGAGGGGTAGATGGGGACATGAGGGGTAGATGGGGGGACACGAGGGGTATATGGCGACATGAGGGGTATATGGAGACATGAGGGGTATATTAGGACATGAGGGGTATGCTGGAGACATGAGGGGTAGATGGGAGACACGAGGGGTAGATGGGGACATGAGGGGTATACTGGAGACATGAGGGGTATGTGGAGACATGAGGGGTACACGGGGGACATGAGGGGTATACGGGAGACACGAGGGGTAGATGGGGGACATGAGGGGTAGATGGAGACATGAGGGGTATACTGGAGACATGAGGGGTATATGGAGACATGAGGGGTAGATGGGAGACATGAGGGGTATATGGAGACATGAGGGGTATGTGGAGACATGAGGGCTACACAGGGGACATGAGGGGTATATGGGGACATGAGGGGTATATGGGGACATGAGGGGTATATGGAGACATGAGGGGTATATGGGGACATGAGGGGTAGATGGAGACATGAGGGGTATATGGAGACATGAGGGGTATATGGGGACATGAGGGGTAGATGGGGGACATGAGGGGTACACAGGGGACATGAGGGGTAGATGGGGACATGTGTTGGGCAGTTCCAGTAACCAGCGATGTCTTTTCTATTTTAGGAAGAGAATTGCAAAAGAAACAGCGATTTGTTTGCCTGGTTACATGTAAGTACATACAGGGTGGCTCCAGGTTTCAGTAGGTCCCTGGGTGACAGAGCCTCAGTAGGCCCCTGGGTGGCAGAGCCTCAGTAGGCCCCTGGGTGACTCCAGGTTTCAGTGGGCCCCTGGGTGACAGAGCCTCAGTAGGCCCCTGGGTGACTCCAGGTTTCAGTGGGCCCCTGGGTGACAGAGCCTCAGTAGGTCCCTGGGTGACAGAGCCTCAGTAGGTCCCTGGGTGACAGAGCCTCAGTAGGTCCCTGGGTGACAGAGCCTCAGTAGGTCCCTGGGTGACAGAGCCTCTGTAGGCCCCCGGGTGACAGAGCCTCAGTAGGCCCCTGGGTGACAGAGCCTCAGTAGGCCCCTGGGTGACAGAGCCTTAGTAGGCCCCTGGGTGACAAAGCCTCAGTAGGCCCCTGGGTGGCAGAGCCTCATTAGGCCCCTGGGTGACAGAGCCTCAGTAGGCCCCTGGGTGACAGAGCCTCAGTAGGCCCCTGGGTGACAGAGCCTCAGTAGGCCCCTGGGTGACAGAGCCTCAGTAGGCCCCTGGGTGACAGAGCCTCAGTAGTCCCCTGGGTGACAGAGCCTCAGTAGGCCCCTGGGTGACAGAGCCTCAGTAGGCCCCTGGGTGACAGAGCCTCAGTAGGCCCCTGGGTGACAGAGCCTTAGTAGGCCCCTGGGTGACAAAGCCTCAGTAGGCCCCTGGGTGACAGAGCCTCAGTAGGCCCCTGGGTGACAGAGCCTCAGTAGGCCCCTGGGTGACAGAGCCTCAGTAGGCCCCTGGGTGACAGAGCCTCAGTAGGCCCCTGGGTGACAGAGCCTCAGTAGGCCCCTGGGTGACAGAGCCTCAGTAGGCCCCTGGGTGACAAAGCCTCAGTAGGCCCCTGGGTGACAGAGCCTCAGTAGGCCCCTGGGTGACAGAGCCTCAGTAGGCCCCTGGGTGACAGAGCCTCATTAGGCCCCTGGGTGACAGAGCCTCATTAGGCCCCTGGGTGACAGAGCCTCAGTAGGCCCCTGGGTGACAGAGCCTCAGTAGGCCCCTGGGTGACAGAGCCTCAGTAGGCCCCTGGGTGACAGAGCCTCAGTAGGCCCCTGGGTGACAGAGCTCAGTAGGCCCCTGGGTGGCAGAGCCTCAGTGGATTATTAAGGGCCATCTGCTTCTCCCGGAGAGAATATAACTCATGATTCCCCAGTCTCCATATTATCCGACTTATTCATAAATCATTGATGTCCCATGTCATACAGTGAGGAAGATGAGATGGAACATCACGAATCAGAGGAGGAGACAGAGGAGGACGATCTGCTAGTGGTGAAGGTGGAGGAGATACATCGGGAGCAGGAGAAGGTGGAGGAGGAGGTAGAGGAGATACATCTGGAGCAGGAGGAGGAGGTAGAGGAGATACATTTGGAGCAGGAGGAGGAGGTAGAGGAGATACATCTGGAAGAGGAGGAGGTAGAGGAGATACATCTGGAAGAGGAGGAGGTAGAGGAGATACATCTGGAAGAGGAGAAGGTGGTGGATGTAGAGGAGATACATCTGAAGCTGGAGAAGGTGGAGGAGGAAGAGGAGGAATTGTTGATAGAGGAACATCTGGAGGAGGACATAGAGGGTCTGGGAAGGTGAGTGCAGGGTCCAGATATAATGTCCAGGTAATAGGAGACGTTACATAGTTATCTATAGCTCATACATTGATCTCTGTGTTTTCTATCACAGACGAGAGGTGAAGGTGGCCTGGGCCAGTGAGGAGTCTCTCCAGTAAGTATATAGGACTGTTATGACATTACTGGACTCCACAAGGGGGTCACATACTTTTCTGTGTTGAGCTCTTCCACTCTGTGTCCACGGAACATGATCCAGAACTTCAATGTATAGAATATTCTGGACCAGTGGTGGCAAAACTATGGGAGTCCTCTCTGCGGGCACCCAGTCCCTTACCCAGAGTTCACCAGACGGTACACAAGGGCTCCTCCTGCAGTCCTGGGGAGCACCAGAGGCGTACAGCGCTGGGACTGCAGGAGGAGTAAGGAGGAGCGGACAGGACTGGATTATCATTGGAGATCATGTTCCGAGATTCTTCCTGTTAAAGGGAAGCTACAATGATAATCAGAACCTCCCCTCATTCTTCAATGTTCTTGGTTCTCATGGGTATATAAGGGGTATATGGAGGACTTGAGGGGTATATGGAGGACAAGAGGGGTATATAAGGGGTATATTGAGGACATGAGGGGGTATATGAGGGACATGAGGGGCATATAAGGGGTATATGGAGGACATGAGGGGTATATAAGGGGTATATGGAGGACATGAGGGGTATATAAGGGGTATATGGGGGACATGAGGGGTATATAAGGGGTATATGGGGGACATGAGGGGTATATAACGGGTATATGGAGGACATGAGGGGTATATAAGGGGTATACGGAGGACATGAGGGGTATATAAGGGATATACGGGGGACATGAGGGGTATATAAGGGGTATATTGGGGACATGAGGGGTATAAGGGGTATATGGAGGACATGAGGGGTATATAAGGGGTATATGGAGGACATGAGGGGTATATAAGAGGTATATTGGGGACATGAGGGTTATATAAGGGGTATATGGAGGACATGAGGGGTATATAAGGGGTATATTGGGGACATGAGGGGTATATAAGGGGTATATTGGGGACATGAGGGGTATATAAGGGGTATATTGGGGACATGAGGGGTATATAAGGTTCACCCTCCCTCTTCTGGACTGATCCTGGGTGACTCCACCACTCATGGAGATTTATCTATTATTTTATCCTTTAGGCCAAGACGCAAGTGGTGGAGGCCCAAGTGCCTGAGCCCCGGCAGCGGCAGGAAGAGGTGATTGACACTTTACCTTCTTCCTCTAGGGGGCGCTTTCTGTATATATATATATATCAGCTCCCTATTGTGTTTCAATGCTCTTTCTGAGCGGGAGGGGGGGGGGGTAGATTTCCTGGGTCCCGGGATCCTAATAATATTTGTCACATGACTAATAAATATCTTCATCTTTCAGCAGCAGAAGCAGCAAAGGGGAGAAGAAACCCTCAAGGTAAATACACAACTTTGTAAAGTGCTTGACTCCTCCCCCATGACACCGAGTAGAGATGATGGTGGAGGGTCTTCACATCAGGACTGAACACGATCTCCGCTGGTCTTGTCTCCTGCAGGTTCATGAGGTTCCTCCTGTGTTGCTGCAGAGCTGACACTTCAGAATAGAAGGACTGCGGAAAGCTCCATCTTCCTGTTCATTTCTTGATGGCGGACGTATCAGAAAATTAAACTGAACAGACTGGATCCATTTTGAGCCCAGAACCGTCTTGTCCCTGGGCAGGGGCATCAGGAAGCCCCACATCTCTGCGGGGTTGGCGCCTTTCCACTGATCGATGACCTACCTCATCCACGTCCACCAAAGAGGAGAGAAGAGAAGCTGCGATCCAAGCCTCTCCATCCGCTGTGCTCCATTAGGAAGGTCCATGAAGGAGAACATATTCCATGTAACGGCTCTCCAGGTGCTGCTCCTCCGCCCAGACAGCGCTAAGGTCCAGGGTAAGGCTGTGTGATGTCATCCTGCTCCTTCCTGGAGCCTCTCTAGGAACATGAAACACCACAGATCTATAGGGGAGTCCCGATTATTTATTCCATGTTGTGTCTTGTCCCTGGAGAGGCGCCACCTACCCTATGCCCACGACTAGAGATGATGGTAGAGGGTCCCCACATCAGGACTCACAATCTCCCCCTGTCCTTGTCTCCTGCAGGTTCCTCCCATGTCTCCTGCGTTGCTGTAGACCGGACTCCTCAGAGTAGAAGAACTTTGAGATGTCCGATTTCCTCAGACCTGCATCTACAAATGGTAAAGAAGCCTCCATAGATATTCCTGGTGGCCTCTGCCCCGGATATCTTGTTCCACAAACCTGAATCTTCTTCACAAAGCTGATATTTTCTTTTATAGGATTCTGTCTCTTCTCTGGATCCTTCCTTCCCTCAAACACTAGGCCCACTAATCTCATTAATCAAGAGAACTCCGCTCTTCTTTCCTCCGAACCCCTGGAACCTCTATGTCCATGTCCCTTTACCAAAGCCCAAACTATATGGACCCCAGAGAGCGGACATATTAGATATTAAACTGATCAGAACAGACTCTGGATCCATTTTGGGCCCAGCGCCTCCTTATACAATGATTCTCCCATCTCCCTTTTCCAAAAGCCCAAACTATATGTTCCCCAGAGAGCGGACATATTAGATATTAAACTGATCAGATAGACCCACTAAGTTCTCATTAATCAAGAAAACTTTGGTCTTCTTTCCTCCGACCCCTGGAACCTCTATGTCCATGTCTCTTCTCCAAAAGTCCATTTACTATATGGACCCCGGATAGTGGACACATTAGATATTAAACTGATCAGAACAGACCCTTGATCCATTTTGAGCCCAATGCCTTCTTATAGAAAGACGACAGAGACTCCTTGTATATTACACATTTCCTGTGAGGAGGCTTCACCTCTATGTCCATGTCTCTTCTCCAAAAGTCCATTTAATCGATGTTCCCCAGAGAGCGGACATATTAGATATTAAACTGATCAGAACAGACCCTGGATCCATTTTGAGCCCAAAGTGTCTACTACACATTTCCTGGAAGAAGGCTTCACCTCTTTTTCCATGTCCTTTTTCCAAAAGTCCATTTACTATATGGACCCCAGAGAGCGGACATATTAGATATTAAACTGATAAGATAGACCCACTAAGTTCTCATTCATCTAGAAAACTTTGGTCTTCTTTCCTCCGACCCCTGGAACCTCTATTTCCATGTCCCTTTAACAAAGTCCATACCATATGGACCCCAGATAGTGGACCTATTAGATACTAAACTGATCAGAACAGACTCTGGATCCATTTTGAGCCCAGCGCCTTCTTATACAAAGATTCTCCCATCTCCCTTTTCCAAAAGTCCATTCACTCTATAAACCCCAGAAAGCAGCCCTACAACTCCGAGGAGACCCCAAAGAGGAGAGAAGAGAAGCTCCAATCCAAGCCTCTCCATCCGGTGTCCTCCCCTGGCCATGCATGTCCTATATGGAGGGAGTAACAGCTCAGGACATAGAAGGAGAACATCTCCCCTGTACCCGCCCTCCAGATGCTGAGACCCTGGGATCTGGGGTAAGACTACAAAATAACCTCCTTCTCCTTCCTCGGGGACTGTGGGTGCAGCGATCGATGTCTCTCTAGGAACAGGAAACACCTCGGATTTGCAGGGAGATCCTGTCCCTGGAGAGTCGGGACCCCCCACTCACTGCCGATGTGGAGGTGTTAGGGAAATCCTCGTTACTCCTAACCCTGATGATGGTAGAGGGTCTCCCCAGTCACAGTGTCCCCTGGTCTTGTCTCCTGCAGGTTCCTCGGATTCCTCCTGCGCTGTGGTAAACCAGACACTATGGAGGAAGACATGACTGGCGCCATGTGTACAGGACAAAGACAAGGTCTACACCATATATACTAAATAAATGATAAACCACATGAAGGAGTCTACCAGTCCTTTACACCACATTAGGAGATCTCCCCGAGGCTCAGGTCTGCTCCACTGTCATGGCGTTCATAAGTTACAGCTGCATCACATCCAGTGTCTCCCCCTGCAGGTCCATATTGGAGGGTCGCCCCTTTACCAGACCACCACATACCATCTTATAGCTCCGGGGGTCTGGGGAGGTGTTTGGGTACATTTCTGTCTGTAGGGGGTCTGCACTACACTAAATCCTGGTGCACCTTCTGTCAGGTACACGGCCCTATAGAGATTGTGATCTTATGGGAATCAGATCTGTATAAGGGGGTGCACTACCTGTACCCCAACAGTAACAGGCAAGTGTGGCCAAAGATAACAAAACATATCACCCCCCAAAAAAGGACATAATTGAGTAAATGTGCACAAGGCTCCTGGGCCAAACGGGTTACACCCCACAGTTCTTAAAGAACCCAGTCCTGTTATTGTTGTGCCGCTGTCAGGGATCCCCTAATGTCTGGTGCGGTGCCAAGTGACTGGCACAAGGCGAATGTGGTGCCAATATACAAAAAGGCTCCAGGTCTATGCAAGGCAATTACAGTCCTGTAAGCCTAACTTCTAATGCGGGGTAAATATACTATAATATATATAAATATATACTGGAGTATGTGACATCACATGGTATAATACGTGACAGGGGCTGCTGTGTATATAGTATCTCCAGGCCCGGTGTATCCTCCATGTAACTACAGAGGAGCCGCTGTGTATATAGTATCTCCAGGCCCGGTGTATCCTCCATGTAACTACAGAGGAGCCGCTGTGTATATAGTATCTCCAGGCCTGGTGTATCCTCCATGTAACTACAGAGGAGCCGCTGTGTATATAGTATCTCCAGGCCTGGTGTATCCTCCATGTAACTACAGAGGAGCCGCTGTGTATATAGTATCTCCAGGCCCGGTGTATCCTCCATGTAACTACAGAGGAGCTGCTGTGTATATAGTATCTCCAGGCCTGGTGTATCCCCCATGTAACTACAGAGGAGCCGCTGTGTATATAGTATCTCCAGGCCCGGTGTATCCCCCATGTAACTACAGAGGAGCTGCTGTGTATATAGTATCTCCAGGCCTGGTGTATCCCACATGTAACTACAGAGGAGCCGCTGTGTATATAGTATCTCCAGGCCTGGTGTATCCTCCATGTAACTACAGAGGAGCCGCTGTGTATATAGTATCTCCAGGCCTGGTGTATCCTCCATGTAACTACAGAGGAGCCGCTGTGTATATAGTATCTCCAGGCCCGGTGTATCCCCCATGTAACTACAGAGGAGCCGCTGTGTATATAGTATCTCCAGGCCTGGTGTATCCTCCATGTAACTACAGAGGAGCCGCTGTGTATATAGTATCTCCAGGCCCGGTGTATCCTCCATGTAACTACAGAGGAGCCGCTGTGTATATAGTATCTCCAGGCCCGGTGTATCCTCCATGTAACTACAGAGGAGCCGCTGTGTATATAGTATCTCCAGGCCCGGTGTATCCTCCATGTAACTACAGAGGAGCCGCTGTGTATGTAGTATCTCCAGGCCAGGTGTATCCTCCATGTAACTACAGAGGAGCCGCTGTGTATATAGTATCTCCAGGCCTGGTGTATCCTCCATGTAACTACAGAGGAGCCGCTGTGTATATAGTATCTCCAGGCCTGGTGTATCCTCCATGTAACTACAGAGGAGCCGCTGTGTATATAGTATCTCCAGGCCTGGTGTATCCTCCATGTAACTACAGAGGAGCCGCTGTGTATATAGTATCTCCAGGCCCGGTGTATCCTCCATGTAACTACAGAGGAGCCGCTGTGTATATAGTATCTCCAGGCCTGGTGTATCCTCCATGTAACTACAGAGGAGCCGCTGTGTATATAGTATCTCCAGGCCTGGTGTATCCACCATGTAACTACAGAGGAGCCGCTGTGTATATAGTATCTCCAGGCCTGGTGTATACTCCATGTAACTACAGAGGAGCCGCTGTGTATATAGTATCTCCAGGCCCGGTGTATCCCCCATGTAACTACAGAGGAGCCGCTGTGTATATAGTATCTCCAGGCCCGGTGTATCCTCCATGTAACTACAGAGGAGCCGCTGTGTATATAGTATCTCCAGGCCCGGTGTATCCTCCATGTAACTACAGAGGAGCCGCTGTGTATATAGTATCTCCAGGCCCGGTGTATCCTCCATGTAACTACAGAGGATCCGCTGTGTATATAGTATCTCCAGGCCTGGTGTATCCTCCATGTAACTACAGAGGAGCCGCTGTGTATATAGTATCTCCAGGCCTGGTGTATCCTCCATGTAACTACAGAGGAGCCGCTGTGTATATAGTATCTCCAGGCCCGGTGTATCCTCCATGTAACTACAGAGGAGCCGCTGTGTATATAGTATCTCCAGGCCCGGTGTATCCTCCATGTAACTACAGAGGAGATGCTGTGTATATAGTATCTACAGAGGAGCCGCTGTGTATATAGTATCTCCAGGCTTGGTGTATCCTCCATGTAACTACAGAGGAGCCGCTGTGTATATAGTATCTCCAGGCTTGGTGTATCCTCCATGTAACTACAGAGGAGCCGCTGTGTATATAGTATCTCCAGGCCTGGTGTATCCTCCATGTAACTTCACAGGAGCCGCTGTGTATATAGTATCTCCAGGCCCGGTGTATCCTCCATGTAACTACAGAGGAGCCGCTGTGTATATAGTATCTCCAGGCCTGGTGTATCCTCCATGTAACTACAGAGGAGCCGCTGTGTATATAGTATCTCCAGGCCCGGTGTATCCTCCATGTAACTACACAGGAGCCGCTGTGTATATAGTATCTCCAGGCCCGGTGTATCCTCCATGTAACTACAGAGGAGCCGCTGTGTATATAGTATCTCCAGGCCCGGTGTATCCTCCATGTAACTACAGAGGAGCCGCTGTGTATATAGTATCTCCAGGCCCGGTGTATCCTCCATGTAACTACAGAGGAGCCGCTGTGTATATAGTATCTCCAGGCCCGGTGTATCCTCCATGTAACTACAGAGGAGCCGCTGTGTATATAGTATCTCCAGGCCCGGTGTATCCTCCATGTAACTACAGAGGAGCTGCTGTGTATATAGTATCTCCAGGCCCGGTGTATCCTCCATGTAACTACAGAGGAGCCGCTGTGTATATAGTATGTCCAGGCCCGGTGTATCCTCCATGTAACTACAGAGGAGCCGCTGTGTATATAGTATCTCCAGGCCCGGTGTATCCTCCATGTAACTACAGAGGAGCCGCTGTGTATATAGTATCTCCAGGCCTGGTGTATCCCCCATGTAACTACAGAGGAGCCGCTGTGTATATAGTATCTCCAGGCCTGGTGTATTCCCCATGTAACTACAGAGGAGCCGCTGTGTATATAGTCATACCTCCCAACCGTCCCGTTTTGGGCGGGACAGTCCCGTTTTTTAACCCTTGTCCCGCCTGCACGGACCGTTAAGTGAAAGTCCCGGTTTTTTTGCGGTTTCACGGATTTTTCCGTTTTGTCCCGCCCCCCGAGTCCCGCCCCCCCCCGAGTCCCGCCCCCGAGTCCCGCCCCCGAGTCCCGCCCCCGTCCTGCTCAGGATACAGAGAAGCCAGGGGGCGGGGTACAGCGTCCTCCTCCTCTCCAGCTCCCGGGCTGTCTGCTGCAGAGCCGGCACCTCCCCCATCCCCTCCCCTGGGAGGCAGAGCCCTCTCTGTCCTCAGGCTGCCACTTGCAGGCACATGGATGGATGGATGGATGGAGCAGTGCAGAGTGTCATGTTCTCTGCACTGCCCCTGCACAGCAGCCCCAGGGGATCATCCTCCGTGCAGGCAGGAACTCTCCAGCACTGCTACATCAATGGCTCCCTGCCCCCACCTCCTCCTGCTCCTCACTGAAGTTCGTCTGATGAAGCAGAGCCGAGTGTGTGCAGCTGCTGCAGTGTGATAACAGGTACTCTACAGTGACTGCAGGCAGCAGCTAAAGGGTTAAACACTTTCCTCCATAGACCCCCTGCCCCCATCCCTAACCCCCCCAGTGCCCTTCTATTCTGCTTTTATTGTACCATATACTTAATCCCTTAACCCCTTAAGGACGCAGGGTTTTTCTCTCATTTCTCGCTCTCCAACTTCAAAAATCCATAACTTTTTCATTTTTCCGTGTACAGAGCTGTGTGAGGGCTTATTTTGTGCGTAACAAATTTTACTTTCCCGTAATGTTATTTATTTTAACATGCCGTGTACTGCGAAGCTGCAAAAAATTCCAAATGTGGAAAAAATTTTTTAAAAAACCGCACGTCACGTTCTTGTGGGCTCAGTTTTTTCGACTTTGACTGTGCACTCAAAATAACACCTCAGCTTTATTCTTTGGTTTGGTGCGATCGCGGTGATACCGGATTTATAGGTTTTATTGTGTTTTAATACATTTTCAAAAATTAAACGCATGTGTGCAAAAAAAAAAAAAAAAAAATTTTTGCCATCTTCTGACGCTAATAACTTTTTCATATTTCGGTGCACGGAGCTGGGGGTGGGGTCATTTTTGGCGAAATGAGGCGACGTTTTCATTGCTACCATTTTGAGGTCTGTGCGACATTTTGATCATTTTTAATTTCATTTTTTATGTGTTGTAAAAAGGTGTAAAAGTCGCATTTCGGACATTTGGGCGCCATTTCCCGCCTCGGAGGTCACCGCCGCCCGTAACCGTTTTTATATTTTGATAGATCGGGCATTTTGGGACGCGGCGATACCTAATATGTCTGTGATCTTTACTGTTTATTATGTTTTATATCCGTTCTAGGGAAAGGGAGGTGATTAGAATTTTTAATATTTTATAAATTTTTTTTATTTTTAAAACCTGTTTTTTCTTTTTTTTCCACTATTTCTTAGACCCTCTAGGGTACATTAACCCCAGATGGTCAGATCGCTCCTACCATATACTGCAATACTTCTGGCTCATTGTAACGAACCTGCAGAAGCCATGTAGCCTCGTGTCAAAAGAAGACCCGAGGCTACCACGGCAAACGATCGCCGCCCCCCGATGACGTTCGGGGGCACAGCGATCGTAAAAAAGACTTTGCCGGCGACAATGACCGACTGCGGTTATTAGCGGTGGGGGTTTTCTGCAACATGCAAAACCCCCCACCTTGTATGAAGAAGACTCAGCCCGTGAGCCCTCTTCATACACTCCTTATACTCTCTGCGTCGTAGAGCTACGGCGCAGAGCGTTAAGGGGTTAAAGGGGTTTTCCCACAAATACAAGTTAGGCCCTATCCATAGGACAGGGCTTAACCTGCTGATGTGTGGGGGTTTCAGTGATGTGACCCCCATAGATCATGAAAACAAGGGGTCTGTTGGGGTCCACATAAGGTCCATGTCATCGCTCTATGACAGTAATGGAGCAGAATGGTCATACACGGCCGCCTGCTCCATTACTCTGACGGAACAATTTTTGCGTTTCCATATTTCACTCCCCACTTTCAAAAATCAATAACTTTTTTATTTCTCCACGTACAGAGCTGTGTGCGGCCTGTTTCTGCGTAACAAATTATACTTCCTAGTGACAGTATTAAATATTCCAGGCCCTGTACTGGGAAGCGGGAAGGAAAATATCAAATGTGTTTTTTATGGCTTTCACTGCGCGCTCAATAGGACTCCTCCCCTTTACTGCGCTCCATAGGACCCCTCCCCTTTACTGCGCTCCATAGGACCCCTCCCCTTTACTGCGCTCCATAGGACCCCTCCCCTTTACTGCGCTCCATAGGACCCCTCCCCTTTACTGCGCTCCATAGGACCCCTCCCCTTTACTGCGCTCCATAGGACCCCTCCCCTTTACTGCGCTCCATAGGACCCCTCCCCTTTACTGCGACAACGAGCATGTCCCCCCCCTAGACAACGAGGATTTCCCCCCCTAGACAACGAGCATTTCCCCCTGCTAGACAACGAGCATGTCTCCCCCTGACCCCTAGACAACGAGCATGTCCCCCCCCAAGACAACGAGCATGCCCCCCCCCCTAGACAACGAGCATGTCCCCCCCCCCAGACAACGAGCATTCCCCCCCCTAGACAACGAGCATGTCTCCCCCCGACTCCTAGACAACGAGCATGTCCCCCCCCTAGACAACTAGCATTTCCCCCCCCCCTAGACAACGAGCATGTCCTCCCCTGTGGCTGCGTGCCCTTTTTTGTGTGTTTGTGTTATTTTTGTCTTCCAGGACCGTGCCTGCTGTGGACTGCTTCGGATTCGAAGGATTACGTCTATGACCGACATTTCTAACAAATAAAATGGTCAACGAGGGTGTGTCTGCGTCTTTTGTTCAATAAAATTTTCTGAAAACGGTGTGATTATTTATTTTTTTGCGACACTCTTCATAGTTTGCCGTAGTAGTGGTGCCGGCTAGGTGACGGTGCTCATTACTAAGGGCAGGCCTTAGTGTTTGCCTTAATTTTTTTGGCAAATTTACACTAACGCCCATACCATTACCCCGGTACCCACCGCCACCAGGGGTGCCGGGAAGAGCCGGGTACAAACCAGTACCTGACCGTCTATAGATGGTCAGGTGTTGGGGCGGCTGCAGGCTGTTATTGTTGCGCTGGGATAGCCCCCTAACAGTGGCCTATCCCAGCTCAGTAATAGCAGGCTGCTGCTGCTTTTTTGTATCTGGCTGATTTGAACAATAGGGGGCACCCCATGCCGTTTTTCCCCCCCATTTTTTTGTAAAAATGGGGGAAACAGCCTGGGAGCCCCCTTTAAAGGGGGACCCCACGCATATTTTTGTCAAAAATTTGAAGAAAAAACGGCATGGGGTGCCCCTATTTTTCAAATCAGCCTGATACAAAAAAGCAGCAGCAGCCGCCATTACTGAGCTGGGATAGGCCACTGTTAGGGGGCTATTCCAGCGCAACAATAACAGCCTGCAGCCGCCCCACTACCTGACCATCTATAGACGGTCAGGTACTGGTTTGTACCCGGCTCTTCCCGGCACCCCTGGTGGCGGTGGGTACCGGGGTAATGGTATGGGCGTTAGTGTGAATTTGCCAAAAAAATTAAGGCAAACACTAAGGCCAGCCCTTAGTAATGAGCACCGTCACCTAGCCGGCACCACTACTACGGCAAACTATGAAGAGTGTCGCAAAAAAATAAATAATCACACCGTTTTCAGAAAATTTTATTGAACAAAAAACGCAGACACACCCTCGTTGACCATTTTATTTGTTAGAACTGTCGGTCATCGATGTAATCCTTCGAATCCGAAGCAGTCCACAGCAGGCACGGTCCTGGAAGACAAAAATAACACAAACACACAAAAAAGGGCACGCAGCCACAGGGGGGGACAGGCTCGTTGTCTAGGTGGGGGACATGCTCGTTGTCTAGGGGGGGGACATGCTCGTTGTCTAGGGGGGGACATGGTCGTTGTCTAGGTGGGGGTACATTCTCGTTGTCTAGGTGGGGGTACATGCTCGTTGTCTAGGGGGGGGTACATGCTCGTTGTCTAGGGGGGGGCATGCTCGTTGTCTAGGGGACATGCTCGTTGTCTAGGGGGGGCATGCTTGTTGTCTAGGGGGGGCATGCTCGTTGTCTGGGGGGGACATGCTCGTTGTCTAGGGGGGGCATGCTCGTTGTCTGGGGGCGGACATGCCCGTTGTCTGGGGGGGACATGCTCGTTGTCTAGGGGGGGGCATGCTCGTTGTCTGGGGGCGGACATGCCCGTTGTCTGGGGGGGACATGCTCGTTGTCTAGGGGGGGACATGCTCGTTGTCTAGGGGAGGACATGCTCGTTGTCTGGGGGGGGCATGCTCGTTGTCTAGGGGAGGACATGCTCGTTGTCTAGGAGGGCATGCTCGTTGTCTAGGGGGAGTGGAATATGCCCCCCAATTATATACATAAATATACATTGGTGCCAGTGGATGCGTTGAAGGTATGAGCAGTGGCGTGGCCAGGGGGTGTGGTTAGGGGGCGTGGCTAGGGTGTGGCTTCTGTGGGTAAAAAAATCGCCGCGGCGCGCTTCGCGCGCCGCCATTTTGTCCCTCTTTCTCCTCCACAAAAGTTGGGAGGTATGTATGGTATCTCCAGGCCCGGTGTATCCTCCATGTAACTACAGAGGAGCCGCTGTGTATATAGTATCTCCAGGCCTGGTGTATCCTCCATGTAACTACAGAGGAGCCGCTGTGTATATAGTATCTCCAGGCCTGGTGTATACTCTATGTAACTACAGAGGAGCCGCTGTGTATATAGTATCTCCAGGCCCGGTGTATCCTCCATGTAACTACAGAGGAGCCGCTGTGTATATAGTATCTCCAGGCCCGGTGTATCCTCCATGTAACTACAGAGGAGCCGCTGTGTATATAGTATCTCCAGGCCCGGTGTATCCTCCATGTAACTACAGAGGAGCCGCTGTGTATATAGTATCTCCAGGCCCGGTGTATCCTCCATGTAACTACAGAGGAGCTGCTGTGTATATAGTATCTCCAGGCCCGGTGTATCCTCCATGTAACTACAGAGGAGCTGCTGTGTATATAGTATCTCCAGGCCCGGTGTATCCTCCATGTAACTACAGAGGAGCCGCTGTGTATATAGTATCTCCAGGCCTGGTGTATCCTCCATGTAACTACAGAGGAGCCGCTGTGTATATAGTATCTCCAGGCCTGGTGTATCCTCCATGTAACTACAGAGGAGCCCCTGTGTATATAGTATCTCCAGGCCTGGTGTATCCTCCATGTAACTACAGAGGAGCCGCTGTGTATATAGTATCTCCAGGCCCGGTGTATCCTCCATGTAACTACAGAGGAGCCGCTGTGTATATAGTATCTCCAGGCCCGGTGTATCCTCCATGTAACTACAGAGGAGCCGCTGTGTATATAGTATCTCCAGGCCCGGTGTATCCTCCATGTAACTACAGAGGAGCCGCTGTGTATATAGTATCTCCAGGCCCGGTGTATCCTCCATGTAACTACAGAGGAGCCGCTGTGTATATAGTATCTCCAGGCCCGGTGTATCCTCCATGTAACTACAGAGGAGCCGCTGTGTATATAGTATCTCCAGGCCCGGTGTATCCTCCATGTAACTACAGAGGAGCTGCTGTGTATATAGTATCTCCAGGCCCGGTGTATCCTCCATGTAACTACAGAGGAGCCGCTGTGTATATAGTATCTCCAGGCCCGGTGTATCCTCCATGTAACTACAGAGGAGCCG